>NC_056729.1:1975137341-1975437341 GCF_019279795.1 Protopterus annectens | reverse complement strand
TTTTGCAGAATGTCTTTGATTTTGCCTTATATTTTTTGCTCTGCTCCTGATATTCTGGTGAGGATTATAAATACAAGTCAAGAGGTGATGGAGATGAATTGTCTAAGATGGGTAGTAGGATGCACACTGTAAGACAGAAGAAGAAATGAAGACATAAGAGCAGAAACCAAAGTAGCTTCAATTGCAGAAAAAGTCAAAGAGAACAGATTACAGTGGTTCAGGCATATGTGCAGGAAAGCAGAATACAATCTGGTAAAGAAGATTTGAGACAAACAGGAAGAAGGGAGAAGGAAATTATGGTGTCCAGCAAATAGGTGTATGGATTATGTGACAGAAGACCTGACAGTCAGGCATGAGTGTAGAAGATGATAAGCAGTGGCATTGAATAGGGAGAGATGGCAACAAGTGACATGATGCTCTGACTCCATGTAGAAAATTGGAAAAGAGGGCTGATGATGATGATAACATACAAGTCAAGAACACTAGATATTAGAATTTCATACATCTTGTTGTTCAGAAAGTGCACGTTGATGCAAATCATTTTGTGCTATTAACTTTTTAAAGTGAATTTGAAGAATATTTTAAAATTATCCCTGATTTCTATCCCCTCAAATTTGAAGAATATTTTAAAATTATCCCTGATTTCTATCCCCTCATTATTTTGGGATAAGCAGAGACCCCTCCAAATGCATGCAAACACACACACACACACACACACACACACACACACACACACACATACACACACGCGCGCGCGCGCGCACACACACAAACACATTGTCTATGGTAAAAGTAAATTAAAACTGTATATTTTGCTGAAGGCAATGTCAACAATTACTACTACCCAGAGCTTTATTTATTTAACATTTGTTAACCGTGAAAGTCTGACTTGGAATGAAGTCAATTTTTAGCGGAAGCCTGGGGAGAAATGCTGCAGACACATGTCTTTGTAACATGGGAGAAAACCAGAGCACCCAGAGAAAACCCACACGAACGCAGGGAGGATATGCAGACTCTGCACAGAAGGCACCACAGCCGAAAATTGAACCAGAAAACCTCTTGCTGTGAGGCGACAACACTACTGCTGCACCACTGCCACATCATGACGCCTTTATCTTGCTTTCTGACACAATGTAAAATAAATAAACGAATAAGTAAAGCACATACCTGCAAAGGAAAACTGTCCTTAAAAATCCAAATCTCTACAATTTCTGGCAGTCTCTAGTCAAACAGCTATTTGACTACAGATGCCCAGGAAAGCAGTATGATTGGTTGCTAGGGTGCTAAGGGTGACCAGTCACAGGCACTTGGATTGTACAGTTCTCTGTAGTCTTTAGTCATAGTAAAACATGACTAAAGATTGCTGTCCTGGTACTTTGATCGGTTTCTAAGGGCAACCAATTGCTGACACTTTTACTGCATAACAATAGTTCATGGGTTGGCTACAACCATAAAAAAAAAAAAGCTTTGCATTCTATAATTGGTTTGATCAGGGTAAAGTATGGAAGAAAGATAACTTCTTTTGACTTGGATGAGATAACTTTACTTATTAACTGGAATAGACAGAAGGATTTCCTGGCTACTGTTGCTACATAGTGGTCAAAAGATAGGAAGCTATCTACAAGGATGTCAAGATCACTGATGACAATATCATTTTATAGTGTGGTACTGTGTATAATGTAAGCTGCTGTCATGTTTTGTTTACCAAATATAACAGTGTTGCACGTCTTTTCATTTAACTTATGCCAATTTCCTAACACACCTTTGATTTGTATAGTTTAGCCCATGCTGGCATCATCTGCTGAGTAAATGACAATACCCAGATTGCAGTCACTTGTAAATTTAGTTACTGATCTGTCGGAGTTAGTGGTTTGGAGATCCAACAAGTAGATATTGAACAGAAGGGATCCCAGTTCTGAGCCCTAAGGAATTTCTCTTACCACCTTTTTGCTTTGATGTTGCACCATAAATCTCAAGTGTATCTTATAATGAGGAACATTCCTCATCTGGGGGTCTTAAAAAGTGCATGTTCCTCAATGTTCCACATTAAAGGAGTCTGTCACACATTCAGTGTTAGGCATTTTGTAAGTGATGTCCATGGGAAATAGAAATGAATCATATAAAGTCATTAAAAGAACTTTTCTATAAGCAAAAATAACATATTTTAACTATCCTATGATCTTCCTAGTTGAAGTTGCTAGAAAACTGTTAGACTGTGTTCCACATTTTGCCCATTTGATCCACATTATGAGAGGCAGTGTTCCTCATTTTGGAGATAGAAGGTTGAGAGCAATGGGTTGCACCTGCCACTTTAATTTCATGGGTTCTCTCAGCCTTTTTGCTATCTGTCTTACAACATAAGGGTTTACATTTAGGCATTTTAGCTTATTTGGAATATCAGCATGAGAAATAGTGTTGGAGATCTTGGCTAGATCCAGGTACACTGTATGAACGGCATGGCTGCTACCTACAGCTTCAATGACTTGCTCAAGAAGTTTACTAAATTAAGTAGACATGATGTCCTTATGACAAAACCATAGTTGTGGTTCTAGAGCATTTTTTATATATAAGCATGTGAAATCAGATATAAATTAACACATTGCATGGCTTTGTAAATTATGCTTATTAGGCAGATTGGTCTATACTTCCTAGGATCTGAGCTGGGGCTCTTCTATGGAGGTGCAAATCCTAGACATTTTCTATAACTCAGGAACATACCCAGTAGCCATGCTTAAGATGAACAGTTTTAATAGTGGTGCAGATGGCATGTTGCCTAAGCATCCAGGTATATTACTGAGCCCATAGAGGTGGCATTTAAAGATTTGGAGACATGTTTCATAATAATCTTTTAGGGGAGGAGGGGACTCAGGAATTTTTGGAACTTTATTAACTGTTTCTGGAAGAACTGTGGCTAGGTCAACTGATGCTTTGGGGAACTCACAATTGTCCCCCGTCCCCCCCCGAACTGCAGAGCTAAGTACCAAAAAAAGTTGTATGGGCAAAGAACAATTGGTTTCTACACAATAGCTCCTTATCTGCCTGAAACACCTTTCAGAAGCTGTGGCAAAGGATATACTAGCTATATTTCTAGACATCCTTATAGTTTCATAGTTTCATAGTAGTGTACTAGGCTATCTTCCCGGGGGCATTTATAAGCCTAGCCAACAGTGATGTGGCTTTACGCCACCCCATACTATATAGTTGCGCCTCTCTAGTAGTGACACATGTAGAACCCCATTATTTAGTAAACTATACCTCTGTCTAGTAGTGACACTGAGGTCACTCCCGGGGTAAACTTGCGATCTCCCATCCATGCATCGAGATTTTTCTTGAACAGTGCCAATGAAGGGCTCTGTCTCACGTGAACTGGGATTTTGTTCCAGAGTATGGGTAACCTCTGTGTTATGAATCTATCCCTCCAGCATGTTCTATTCATATTTGTGCAGAGGTTGAAATCTTTAGCTCGTGTGGTTCTGGTGGATTTGGATTTTTGAGATGGAGCATGTCCATCAATTCCTGGTTGGACATGGCCCTGTATGTTAGGCACAAATCACCTCTGAGCAGGTGGTATGCTACTGAATAGAGCTGGAGTTTCTTTAATCTAGCTGGATAAGGCACATGTTTTAGACCTATGATCCTCTTGGTGAGGTACTTCTGGGGTCTTTCCAGTTGTTGCATGTGCCGGGTGAGATACATCCCAAATGGAGCATTATATTCAATCATGGGCCTGACAAGGGAGGAATACAGAGGTACAATGACCTCCTTTGATCTGGATGAGAATCCCTTCATGATGAGATGGGCAAGGTAGAAAGTCTTTCTGACCACTTTGGCAGCATGGTTGTCAAAGGAGAGGTCACTATCGACTTGAGTCCCCAGGTCTCTGATTACATCTTCTGTATTCAGTGGGTTATTGTCTACGTGATAGTTTGTGGGTACTTTGTTTTTCCCAAAGGGATGACTATACATTTTTGGCGTTAAGTTTGAGGCCATGATTCCGGCACCAGTTGTCCGTTTCAGTGAGACCTTTCTGTAGGATGTGTGTGTCGGCAGGTGAATCCACTATGGCACCCAGTTTGCAGTCATCTGCAAACTTTGTCAGCCATAATCCTTCCATATTTGCTTTCACATCCGAGAAATAAATGCCGAATAGGAGTGGACCCAAGACTGAGCCCTGTGGGACACCACTTGTGACGGGTTTTGAGTCTGACATGGCTCCAGCAATTTTAACCTTATGGGTTCTGTTTTTAGCCAATTTGCTACCCATCTTGTGACATATGGATTTACATTTAGGCTGCTGAGCTTGTCAATGATGCCAGAGTGTGGTATTGTGTCAAAGGCCTTAGCCAAGTCCAAATAGGCAGTGTGGACAGCCTTGCCCTCATCGATGGCACTAGTGACTGTCTCAAAGAAGTCAACCAGGTTTAAGAGGCAGGATCTGCCTTTTACAAAACCGAACTGTGTGGGATCAAGGGTCTGTAGATCCCCAATGTCGCCATTTATGAGTTCCATGATGATTCTTTCCATAGCCTTACAGATCAGGCTGGTCAAACTTATGGGGCGGTAGTTACCTGGGTCAGTAGAATTTCCCCCTTTGTGGAGTGGGACCACTGTTGCTGTGCGCCAGTGTTCAGGTACATATCCTGTAGTGAGGCTAAGATTGAATAGAGTTCTTAGGGGTGGGTTTAGTTCATCTTGGAGTTCACGTAACACGCAACCGGGGATACCATCGGGTCCCATAGATGCTGTGTTTTTTGCCTTGTTGAGTGCTGATTTCACCTGTGTGTCTGTGATGACAGGTAGGTTACATTCAGCAGGGATAGTTACTTCATCTTTAGGGGTGAGGGAGGGAGAAATTTGCACTGAACCTATCTGCCAGAATGTTGGCAATGTCAGTAGGGTCAGTGAATTTTTGTCATTGTGTACTAGCTCAGAGCATATCTGAGAATTTCCTCCCAAGGTTCTGACATAATTGAAGAAGGCTTTGTGATTGTCTTTGGTATCCTTGGCAATCTTTTTCTCAAAGTTTGCTTTAGATGTTTTTATGAGAGAGCGTAGTTTTTTACTTGTGCTGATCAGGGAAGCCTTTCCTTGTGGGATTTGGCTCTGTCCTGCAGTAGCTTCCTTCTTTGTTGTACAGTTTGTTTATAGCGGGTCCACCAAACCGGGCGTTTTCCCTTGGTGGAGTGGGTCTTGGTTTTAGTTGGGATTGCCTGATCCATGCATTCCTGGAGATGTCCGTAGAAGGCTTTTGTGAAGGATTCAGCATTTTGGGATGTGGTTTCCATTAACCCAGTAGGCTTAAAGGATATCATTTCTGACTTAAGGAGCCAAAAGTCAGTTTTTGAAATTTTTTTCTCTGTAGTCTTTTGTTCGGGGGGGGGGGGTGGGATATGTACATCCAACGTGATCAGTTTATGATCAGATCTTACTAGTGAGGGGTTTATATCCGGTGCGGAGCATTTGGACCCCATGTTTGTGATAATCAGGTCAAGTATATTATCTCTCCTCGTAGGAGAGGTGACCAGTTGCTCCATAGCATTTGAGTTTATGAATTCCAGGAATCTTTGGGCCAGGGTGTTAGGGCTAGAATAGTGGGCCCAGTCTATGTTAGTAATTGAAGTCACCCAATACGATGGTGTTTGGTGTGACATTCATATCCTCCAGTGTTTTCAGGAATGCTTGATGGGATTCCTGGGATTGGGAGGGTGTTCTATAACATGCGACCAGTTGTATGGCAGTTTTGCCTATGGTGAGTAAAACTTGTATGGTTTCTGATGCTTCATGAGTAGCCACCAATCGAGAGGTGTAGGTGTCCTTTATGAAAATGGACACTCCTCCCTTTGTGGTTCGGCCTGGAACTTGAGGCCAACGCATGATATGAGGTATAGCCTGGTAGTGCTGGAGTGCTCTCAGGAGCCTTGAACCAGGTTTCAGTTACTGCAAAGACATCGATGTTCTCCATACTGAGAAGTGCTTCGAGTGCCTGCATCTTGAGATTTAGACTTCTGGCGTTGAGCAGCATTACCCTTAATTTTTTCCATTTTTGTTTTTATGGAGGTTGATTTGTCCTTTGAGCATTGCCTAAAAAGGCACTATGGGGTGGCAAGAGCCTTGGCCAGTATCCGGAAGCCCAGTGGTGACAGGTGCAAGCCATCCCTTGGGCAACGTGGCTTGTCCAGCATATCATCCCAGGCTGACAGACATTGGATCCCTCTAGAATGACACCAGTGATTAAGCCAATTGTTAAAACTGATCATTTTGTCTTTGTACTGAGGCATCATTCTTGGCGAGGGCAGGATGCTGCTCAGGGTCAGGGTCATACCAGTCTGGGCTACATAATCGGAGAGCTCCTCAATGTCTCTTTTCATGTAGTCCAGGGAGGTACGTCTCAGGTCATTCACACCCGCATGGACAATGACTGAATCATATTTGTACTTGCTTTGGAGTGACCTGAGTGCATGTGTAATGTGGCGGATCCTAGCCCCCGATAGGCAGCTCACCGTTACCCTCTCCTTATTCAGCCTGGTAAGTGAAACATCGGTGTGTCTGACTATAGAGTCACCTATTACTAATGTCTCTGGCATAGTATTTTGCCTTAGGGGCTGTGATTGTGCGACACACCTGTTGCTTGAGGTATGTGTTGTAGGTGTTGTGTTTTGTGGGGGTGTATTTTTGGGTGTCTGCTTTGGAGGCCTCTGTTGTTTTGGTAAGTTTTTTACAAGAGCCTCCGAGTATGTCTTTGTGTTTTTATGTGTTTGGTTTGCATTGGTGGTGGTTATATGTGTGACTGGTTTTGCTTTGGGTGTGGGTACCATCTCTTCCTGACTGGTCTTGCCAGTCCTGAGTTGAGAGAGTTCAGCCTCCAGTCTGGCTATATAGTTGCATCTCTCACAAGTATATGTGTTAGTAGGAAGGAGGAGAGGGTTGTCTGTGTACATGAGACAATTGTAACATTGTCTTAAGATTCCCAGATTAACCAGCTGAACAAGAGAGGATGCTAGTGGTCTACCACTCGACATACTAGAATATTATAAGGAGTGTTGTGCCTTTAAGGGAAGTGGGTATTCACAGGGGTAGTGGATGCCTGTGGTGCTTACTTTAGGGTAAGAGTGCTTGGTTTTATTATGAGTGCTTGCTAAGGATAGAAGTTCCGAAAACAAGTGCTAATATATACAGCTAGATAGACTGAGTAGAGCTTCTAAGGGAAAAATTGAAGAGCAGACTTGGCGGAGCCAGAAAAAGTTAAAACCTGTATAGAATAGTTTACACCTGTATAACCGCTGTTGCGCTAGGTGCTCGACCGCGCAAAAACGCGCAAAACGCCCTGAGGCGGATTTTTATACAGGGAACTTGAAAAAAGCTAGAAATGGTCCAAGGCAACCAATGAATTACAGCTCAAGTGCTGAGATCACTTCCCCCAGGGACAGATAGGCTGCTCAAGGCTCCCCACTCCCACTGGTGAGCTCAGAAACTTCCTTCTATCCAAGTAAGGCAATGGCCAACACAGGAACTACACACAGCCCAGAATACAGTAAAGCCTGTATACTGGTCTTAACTAGTCGAGCAAAGGCGGGAAAACAAAGAGTATTTTTTTTTGTTTTTTGTTTTTTTAGAAAAGAACACAGAAATGCAGTAAGGCAAACAGTAAAATCGATTAACACAGGCTAGCACACTTTAGTGAGCAGCCTCAGCAATTAAATTAGCAAAAAAAGTAATATTCGACCAGAGTCGACCAAAATGCTACTTTTAAGTGCAGATACTTTAGAATACAGCAGAAAAACACAAAAACAGTTGTATCTTATTAAATGAAAGCCAGAGAGGACAATGCAGATAAAAAAGCCAAAAAGTACTTAAATCAGGAAAGTGGTCGCTTCTTTCAGTTCTCTGTAGCCAGGACCCCTCTGCAGGACCACGTGGAGCTCTGCTTGGGTATATAGCCAAAAACGCCCTGAGGCGGATTTTTATACAGGGAACTTGAAAAGAGCTGGAAATGGTCCAAGGCAACCAATGAATTACAGCTCAAGTGCTGAGATCACTTCCCCCAGGGACAGATAGGCTGCTCAAGGCTCCCCACTCCCACTGGTGAGCTCAGAACTTCCTTCTATCCAAGTAAGGCAATGGCCAACACAGGAACTACACACAGCCCAGAATACAGCAAAGCCTGTATACTGGTCTTAACTAGTCGAGCAAAGGCGGAAAACAAGGAGTATTTTTTGTTTTATGTTTTTTTAGAAAAGAACACAGAAATGCAGTAAGGCAAACAGTAAAATCGATTAACACAGGCTAGCACACTTTAGTGAGCAGCCTCAGCAATTAAATTAGCAAAAAAACAGTAATATTCGACCAGAGTCGACCAAAATGCTACTTTTAAGTGCAGATACTTTAGAATACAGCAGAAAAACACAAGAACAGTTGTATCTTATTAAATGAAAGCCAGAGAGGACAATGCAGATAAAAAAAGCCAAAAAGTACTTAAATCAGGAAAGTGGTCGCTTCTTTCAGTTCTCTGTAGCCAGGACCCCTCTGCAGGACCACGTGGAGCTCTGCTTGGGTATATAGCCAAAAACAACGCCCTGAGGCGGATTTTTATACAGGGAACTTGAAAAGAGCTGGAAATGGTCCAAGGCAACCAATGAATTACAGCTCAAGTGCTGAGATCACTTCCCCCAGGGACAGATAGGCTGCTCAAGGCTCCCCACTCCCACTGGTGAGCTCAGAAACTTCCTTCTATGCAAGTAAGGCAATGGCCAACACAGGAACTACACACAGCCCAGAATACAGCAAAGCCTGTATACTGGTCTTAACTAGTCGAGCAAAGGCGGGAAAACAAGGAGTATTTTTGTTGTTTTTTGTGTGTGTGTGTGTGTGTGTGTGTGCTAACACACACACACACACACACACACACACACACACACACACACACACACACACACACATATACATACACTCTCTCTCTCTCTCTCTCTCACTGCAAGCAAATTATTTAAATTACTGCAATCTCAATCACAGCTATTTAAATGACTACAGAAACTGTAGGCGATGCAGTGGTGCAGCGGTAGCACTGTCACCTCACAGCAAGAGGTTCTCCGATTCAATTCTCGGCTGGGGTGCCTTCTGTGTGGAGTCTGCATTTCCTCCCTTCATTCATGTGGGTTTCCTCTGGATGCTCTGGTTTACTCCCATGTTACAAAGACATGCATCTGGAGTGTTTCTCCCCAGGCCCCAGCTGAAAATATGCTTTGTTCCAAGTTGGACTTTCCCGGTTAACAAATGTTAAATAAATAACAAATGTTAAAAAAAATAAAAATAAATAAATAAAACTGCTGCCATGCCCAGCTGCCCTGTAAATGGGATGGCATCACTGACTCACAGATAAAGGTGAGCACATCTTCTAGTATGGTGATTGTGCCAAATAGCTTGCATCCAGGGCAGCTTCTCCCTAGCTATGGCTTTGGTTTCTGGTGTAAAGTTGGCACTGATTTATCTGCGTGTGTATTAGCAGTGTCTTTAGGGTCAGAGTCAGTGATACCTTTATGTGCTAATTCAGGGCAGTGCTGAGTGTTATTTTTTAATTAACTGATATTGTTAAAGGAGGATTTAAGATTATCTTTCACTGTGGATGCTAGTTTTAATTTGTGTTCCACTGTTATCTTCCTTATAATAATTTTCAGCTTTTTGATGAGCTTTTTGAAAGTCTTTAATGTAGGAAGGGTTTTACCAATCGTAGGCCTACAGCAGCTTTTTATTTTATTATATAGCTTATTCATCTTGCATTCCACCATGGTGATTTATTTTTATGTTCCCTAGTGTATTCGTGCTCATTGCAACAGCTTGGTTTATGCCATTTCTTTGACTGGATAAGTGACAGCTGAGCCTACAAGGGGGCTGGAAAATTTCCATTCAAATTTTGAGAGTTCATCATGTAGTTTTAATAGGTTTTAATAGGTTTGTCTTTTTAAAGTCTTTGAATTGAGAGGGGCTGATTGTGGTGGACTTAGATGCATTAGTGTTATGGTCATGGTTAGAGAGTAATAAATATACTTTATGTGGCCTAGCTTGCCTGAGTACAGGGGATAACTGTTACTTTATGGACCACCTTCCATGTTGTAGTACAGAAGCAACATATTGTCATTTGTGTAACTAGATCTGTGGGTCTGGTTGCCACTATATACCACACAGGCCTGGTGCTGAATACTGGCACTAGTGTGGATGGAACCTCTTGGATTGGCAGATCTGATGTAACACAAATGCTTGGTGCTGAATGTTAGTACCAGTTGAATGGACATCCATGGAACAGGTTTGCCATGATGTGGCAAAGAGGCTTGTCACAACACTGTCTTGTAAGTGAAGTCTTCCAGATGCTGTAAAAAAACTTGCTGCTGTGCAACATTGTAAGCAAAACAGTTTGTGTGATGTCCCCATCCCTGCCAATAGTCCAAACGAAATACTGCATACCACAATTCCCCCAACCATTACTAGGGAACAGGTTATCAATGTACTTTCAAAGGCCAAAAACACTGCATTAATAGGTCCTGAAAACATCCTGGGATGCTTAATAAATAGCATGAACCATGACTTCTTTGGTTCACTTGAAATCACTTTTCATCTGGAGCCTACAGTCAAGTTTTGTGCCCAAGAAATGGAAGATGGCTACAGTCATTCCCCTACATAAAGGAGGTCCAACCACTGATCTGGGTAACTACAGGCCCATAAGTCTTATCAGCCTCATATATAAGGTCATGGAAAGAATCATCAACGACATGATAAATGAGTACATAGTTAATCTGCAAACACTGGACTCATCACAGTTCAGCTTTGTTAAAGGAAGGTCATGCCTATTAAATCTGGTGTCTTTTTTAAGAGGGTCACCAAAGCATTGGGTGAAGCTAAGACTGTACACATGGCTTACTTTGATCTGGCCAAGGCTTTTGATAAAACACCCCATTCAGGCATTATAGACAAGCTCAGTAATTTAGGTATAAACCCTTTTATCACCTACTGGATAGCCAACTGGCTCACTGATAGGACCCAGGAGGTCAAAATAGGTGAGACCACCTCCACCAACAAGCCAGGCACTAACGGAGTCCACCAGGGCTCGGTACTAGGCCCACTCCTTTCTGGCATCTGTTTCTCTGAATTGGAAGCAAATGCTGAAGGTTTATGGCTGACTAAGTTTGCAGATGATTGTTATTATCAACTGCCATGCAGACACTAGCATTCTTCAAGAAGGCATATCTCTAACTAATAAATGCTGCCAAAGCCACGGCCTTAAACACAATTCTAAGAAATGCATAATTGTACTCTTTGGGAAGTCAACCATCCCAGCTAATTATCATGGTGATAATATACCTCTAAGAGTCAATCCAGTGGCCAGGAATCTGCGTATGCACATAGACAGTAGGCTTACCTTCAACCGCCATGTGGCCCCAGTGGTGAGAGAATCCTTTTATGTTGCACAACTTATAAGTAAAGACATGTCATACACGTGCAAAGAGGTCATTATCCCACTGTACTCTGCCCTCATCAGACCAGTCTTAGAGAAAAATGCTCCCTTCATTATGCACCTGATCAAGCATATGTAACAACTAGAGCGATCTCAGAGGTCACTTACAAAAAGAATACAAGGTATAACAAATGCTCAAATGCTGCCTTATGCAGAGCACCTTAAAGCCCTTTCCCTCTACTCAGTCTCCTATAGATTACTAAGGGGTGATCTATGCCTGGCTTAAAAGGCATCAGCAAACCTCACACTTATAAGAATTTCCTGCATGTTTGTAAGTCAAGCAGTACCAGAAATACAAGATCTAGGGACATGAATTTTGTCTGCGACTTAAACAGAACATGCTGGTGAGACAGATATGTGTCCCAGAGACTACCCCTCCTATGGATCTGACTTTCCATCCATGTGAAGCTGAGTTTGTTTATTACCCAGTTTAAGTTCAGCCTAGACCTTTGGATGGGGAATAGGAAATTTACACTGGGCCTGATACCCATGTTCCTAATAGACAGAGGCAACTTATAAATGTCTGACCCTTAATGTCCTATTTGGATACAGGATATAGGTTGATAGGTTCATAGGTAGGTACTAGGCTATCTGCCCGAAGGCATTTATAAGCCTAGCCAGAATGTGTTGGCTTTTGCCACCCCCTTAGATTAGTTCCCTGTGCCTTTGTCCAGCAGAGCCACTGAAGTGATCCCCGGGGTAAACTTTCTGTTTCCTATCTGCTCATCAAGGTTTCTCTTGAAGAGTGTTAGTGAGAAGCTCTGCCTAATGTAGATTGGAATCTTGTTCCAAACCATGGGAAGTCTCTGGGATGGGAATCTATCCTTCCAGCACATCCTATTTATTTTTGTGGTGAGGTTTAGATCCCTAGAGCATGTGGCTCGAGGGGATATGGTTTTCTTTAGGTGGAGCATGTCCATCAATTCTAGGTTGGACATGGCCTTGTATGTCAGGCAGAGATCACCTCTGAATAGACGGTATGCAACCGAGTACAGCTGGAGGTTTTTTAGTCGAGCTGCATAGGACATCTGTTTGAGGCCAGTAATCCTCTTGGTGAGGTACTTCTGTGGTCTTTCCAGCTGTTGCAGGTGTCTTGTAAGGTATATCCCAAATGGGGCATTGTACTCTATGATGGGTCTGATGAGTGATGAGTAGAGGGGCACAATTATCTCTTTTGATCTGGATGCAAACCCTTTTGTGATTAGGTGGGCCACATAGACGGATTTTCTAACCACTTTGGCAATGTGATTATCAAAGGAGAGATTGCTATCTACTTGGGTCCCCAGATCCCTTGTTACATCTTCCATATTTAGGGGACTACCACCTATGTGGTAGTTTGTGGGTACTTTGTTTTTTCCAAAGGGGATGACTATGCACTTTTTGGCATTTAGCTTGAGGCCATGGTTTTGACACCAGATATCTGTCTCAGTGAGACCCTTTTGGAGGATGTCTGTGTCAGCCGGAGAGTCAATTATAGCCCCTAGTTTGCAGTCGTCTGCGAACTTGGTCAGCCGTAGTCCTCCTTATTCATATCATTATTCTTTTGGGAAAAGTTGGCTAGGCTTAGAAAGGCCTCTAGTGTGGTTAGCCTAGTAACAATCTATGAATCTATGTGACCAAAGAAATAATACTGCCATATCAATTCATGCCCTATATATATTTTATGATTGGGGGGTGTAATGTGGTTGTAGCAGTACAGTTCAGTGCTTTGGTATGCCCTATATATTTTATGGGGGGTGCAATATGGCTCCAATGTGCACAATTTGTAAATTCTTTGCTGCTCCCTTTTACACGGTATAGCTGTCTCGAAATACCCCCTCCCCATGCTATATATACATATATGTATGTATACATGCCAGAATGTCCCCAGACATAGCAATTTCTGTGCAGAAAGATGACGGTTGTCTCGTTGCTGTTGAATAGCTTCTCTAGTCTAAACTAAATAGCACTTCTCAAAATATTAAGTGCAAATGCCAGAAAATGATTTAGAGACATCTTTTAGATTAATAATGATTTTTACCAGTATGGACCATTATGTTGTTTAAGAATTTGTGTTGTTTTGTTATAAAAAGTAAACTGTGGCATGGACATTTTCCTTTTAAAAGGGAAACAGTAGTTTGTTACAGTAGTTTTGAAGAGCATGCTTAATTTGGGGAAATCACTCATTTGAAACAAATCTTGCTCTCCCCCAGTTTGTATTACATAACTCCAGAAAAAATATGTCCAAAACTACTGCACAGATGGCAAAGCATATATTTTGACACTATAATGCATACATAGCTCAGAAACACGAGACAGAGTGATTGTAGAGTAGTAAATGAAAAGCAATGGGACACAGTACTAACATTTCAAAGATGTACACATCACTCATCCCAAGCATTTTGTTGTCACAGCAAGATAATTTCCAATACATCACAGTCTTATGCATGCAAATAATTATATGTAAAGCTGCACAAGAATTTAAGGTTCTTGTAAGTACTACATGCCAGAATCAACGGGCCTACCGTATTTCTTTTGAGTGATCTTGCCTCTATCTGCATTTCCTTTCTTCCTTTAAACTATAGGTTGGCTTGTTGTAGCTCTTTAGACAAAATATATAAATGTATACAATCAAATCCGAGAATGTGATTGAAAACGTATCAGTGAGCCAGTGAATAATTATTTCTCTACTGTACAGGTTTTTAACTTACTGCAGTATGCCTTGGAGTTGAGCAGCTCAACAAAGACGTATTCTTTCCCCATAGAAATAAAACACACATTTACATTAATACAGTTAAATCATGAAATATACATTTTGACAAATTAGTGACCTTTAGAGAATATCAAATAATTTATCTTTTGTTTGCATACATGTAGACACATGTTTGTGTGTGTGACTGTGTGTCTGTGTGTATTGTCTGTATAAGACAGCAATATCTAGCAAAATGCTATAAAAATAGTACAGTATGAATTCTGAACACATTGATGTGATTACTGAGTATTGCCACCAATTACTTGAGTAGATCCCACTACAATAACTCCCAGGTGACCCCTTGCTTCCCAAGAATATATAAAGGAGCTGCCATCAGACCCTCATATAGTAATTGATCAAGGCCCTCTACCCATCACTTTAGTCATCATTTAGCTAACAGAAGGCACGCAAATTCACAAGCATCTGTTTCTAAATGATGTAGGTGGATGTTAGCTGTCAATCAAAAACAGACAGCTGAGGCCACATACAGATGATCTGTGTTGTTTAAAGCCTGAGGACCCAATATGACTCTCACTTGGATACATGAATGGAATGATGGTAAGCTACAGGCTTATTAAGTACTTAGTGGGTGGTCTGGTTACAGCATTTTGATGAGTGAACTCTAAAATGTTATATTAAATGAGGAAGAAGGTCTTGTAAACTGCTGGGCAAAGATGTTACCACATTTCTAATGTGTTGACATAGCTCACATGAGAAAGTGCTCGACTGGACTGCCTAAGAATTTAGGGCTTATTAAACAAAAACACTGGACACCCGCCTTGTAAAGTAATGCATTCTCCTGTTTCTTTTTTTTAATTTTTGAATGCTTGCTTTCTGATGACAAGGGCTGCTTTATAGAAAAGTGTGCAAAGTCAGAACTTTTACTACAAGACAGAAACTAATCAGTTATGATTAGTCACACATGTATGTTCTATTTCAATGAGTGCAGACATTGTTAAAACACAGATGTAAAGGTAGGAGACTGCAAATCCTTGCTTTTATGTTGTATGTCTTTGGGCAGGTTATAACTGGAAACAAGCTTTGTGGCTATGTTTCCTTAGTTAAACAGTTTCTCTTTTCTTTTACAAGGTGAAGTTTTACATATGTAAGATGCATTCTGTAAAAGGAATCTTCTTCTTCTTTCGGCTTTTTCCCAGTTAGGGGTCTCCACAGCGGATCACCTATCTGCTTATGATTGGCAGTGGAGTTTTACAGTGTCGAGTTGCCAGCCCGGTGCCCAACCTTCCACAGAAGTCACACACGCATGCACGCACTCACACCTAGGGCTTATTTAGAGTGTGCAATCCACCTACAGCATGTCTTTGGGATGTGGAAGGAAACCAGAGCACCCAGAGGAAACCTATGCGACCACAGGGAGGACATACAGACTCCGCACCTAAGGCACCCCAGCTAAGGATTGAACCAGAGAACCTCTTGCTATGAGGCAGCAACGCTAACTGCTGCGCCACCGCGGCCGCCCCATTCTGTAAAAGGAATAGCCCTAAGAAAACACTGCATTTAAACTGCATGTTAGGTGAAATTTCTGTTTGCATAATCAGGTCCTAATTTGATTGTAACTAAATGTCTCCTATATAAATGTGCCATTCTGTAACACACTGAAGATTAGTTAGGTCACCTTGACCATGACAAAAAAAATGTATGCATGTATATAGTTATTCTTTGTTTCCTTTCTTCTGTAACATTTGAGGACCATGTAGACAAGCTGGTCTCACAAGCATTTTCAGCCACAACCTTGGTGATTTTATTTGTTTGATTACCTGAGTGACTTAATTAGCCAGACCATTTTTAGCCTTGACCCCAATCAAAAGCAGACAAGTAATACACATACGGCTTGGCACACAGATATCCTATGAGCATCTCTATAATACCACATGAATTCATTGGTAAGTACTAGACTAGCTGCCACCGTGGGCCATTTTAAGCCTAGCTATTTTCCCTTTCAATGTTGAAACTCAAACCCTGTATCTTGTGTCTATATATGGAACTGAAAACTATAGCTTGCAGATGATAATGGAATGAAATAATTTAAAAATGATACTAGCTGAGTGGTTAGTGAAATAAATACTACAACATAATAGTGAATGGTCAGTAAATAGGATTAGTATAGAACAATAAGCAAGATAATGTTTAAATAAATAGACAGGCATGTATACTGTACAGCAAATGATCGTGATAATATTCAGGATGCAAGTCAAATAAGTGAAGGCAGTATAAGGAAACCAGCAGGCAAGAAGGGGGCTCGAAAAAAGTAGATTTATCAGGGAAATATGGATAAGGCTTCTTAAAAACAGGACAGAAAAGTTGTTGCTGCTGTGTCTTTTGATTTTCCCGGTTAGGAGTCGCCACAGCAGAGCTCCGGTCCGCTAATGATTGGCAGTAGATTTTTACGTGCAGAGTTGCAAGCTCTGACGCACAACCTTGGTACGCCCATTCACGCATGTCTCCACACAGAAGACGCTCTAGTTGAGAATCGAACAGGGCAACATCTTACTGTGAGGCGACAACGCTACCGCAGCACCACCACCGCAGTAAAAAACAGGACAAAAAGGTAAGACAGAGAATTCAGCCATCATGTCTAAAACGGGTACAAACTGCTAATGTCATAAGTTAGGTGTTTGAATGGATTTAAAGTTATTGTAATTTATACTGTTTTTCATCTCACCAGGAAAGGAATTCATTAGGGATGGTATGAGTTTTTGAAGGAATTATCACTCTTTTTGTAGAGAATTTAGACCTTAAAAGAGTATACAACGTCAACACTTTGATACTTTAGGGAATAAACAAGGGCTAAATGGCTAGTCTCGGTTATGTGAAAACAGTTTCTAGTCAGCACAAGAAAGTAAAAGAGAGGAAGATACGAGTTGTGATCTTAGTTTAGTCAGTAAGCAGTTTACCTTATTCAGGGACAGTGGTGATCTTTTGGATTGAGTAGTAAGATAAATATGTAGAGTTTGTTTTAACAAGTTTAAACTCTCTTAATAGATTTGTGATCCCCAGGATAAGTATGGCATGTTTAAGCATATGCATTGAATTCTTACTTATTGACTTCACATATTAAGTAGGCGTGAGTCTTATGGCTTTATTTGCCATTTTTAATGGACCATGAGTCTTGGCAAGGATTACCTATTTGTACTCAGTAATATCTCAACCCAGCCAATCATTCTATTTTCTATTAATAGCTGCTTAACATTATATCTATTATATAAAATCCTGGCACATGAAACACAGGAGACTGTGTATCTCCAGTTATCTTCTATACATGAATATTTGCCCCCTGTGCTGCCAGAACTAATGTCAGGTTAAGGGAAACTGATTTAAAAAATGTTACGCATTTTTTTTTCCTGTCTTTCTTGTTTCTTACTGGTAATGCATTCAGTCTATGTTTTCCATGGCCTGTGAAAGTGTTACCTTTATTCTTTTGGAATACAAAAAAATCATGTAAGGACATGTAATGTCTGAGTGTAATCTTTTAAGTGCTTGCATCTCCTGTGCTAGCAGGTTATAGAATGTAATCACAGTCCACTTCAAAGTACCTAACTACAGTGGTAAAAAGCAAGCAGACGTTAGAAAAGGCAGACAGTTAAGAGATGTATGTTGATATCCTGTGTACTGGTAGCCTTTATTATCTATGGGGTGATGTGATCAGTCACCTGTCCTTTATAGTTGTCAGAAGTGGTTTAGTTATTTTTGTGGTGGGAAAGCAAAATAACTAATAAAAAAAACTGCTGATACATTCTAGAGGAAATTAAGTAATGAAGCCTTTGAGCACACCACAAGATGTGAAATGTATAAAAATGTGAGCTTAGTCTTTGGGTGTTATATTTTCTTGGAAGAAATTGAGGTGATCGTTTGTACATTTACTGTCTCCAATTTCTGCCTGTTATATTCTAGGAACTTAAACAGTTCAGTCTTCTTTAAGCTATATATATATATATATATATATATATATATATATATATATATATATATATATATGAAGCTAGCTTAGATACAGGTTTTCTATAAATATTCATAGTACTATAGAAGAATATTAGCCTAATAACCTAAGGGGCCATTTTAAGCATAGCCAAGTTTCTCAAAATAAGCATTGATAGGTAATAGCTCCCAAATGTTTTGTGGCGGGTGTATATTCTTAAATGAACTTGTAACAAGCAGATGCCCAAACTACCACCCCAAACAAGGAAAATAGACGAACTCCAACAACAGGAACTCAAACTTCAGTATAGACTTGACCACTTGAGCACTTTATTGACGACAGTTTACCTAAGTTTCTTCTTTATTTTACAGACTTCTTCAGAACAAATATCCCATTTAACCCACTTCTTTATATACCCACCCATTCTCAATCAACACAATCAATTATTTAATTAATTATTCACATTGCAATCATGTTAAAACAATTTTACAATTATGTAACCATTAAAACAAACTCTCTAAATGCATTTAAATATAAATAAATACATACGCTAACTTCATACGTATAATGTTGTTTGATGAATGTAATGAAATATAATGAAATAAAATATATGAACTTTATATTTAAAATTGATTCACCATAAACACACCAAAATATCAATTTAACCCACATAAAAGCACTGTGATTAAATTCAACATTAATTTTTTTTTAAAATGCTTAAATCAAACTTACATTTAAATTTCTGTGTAAAGATATACATTAAATAACATCTAACCAATAACTATCCTAAAGTATGTTTTAATTTCAATATAGGAACTATACTTATGTTTTCATTAATACCCGGGAAAGTGGTGGCATCCAACTTCAACTGCCATTTCATTTTACAAATACTTAAATGTACATCAAGGGTGCCACCTTGGTTGTCCTTTTTAATTTGTTGTATGACACAGAACTTAAATTCATGCCCCAGATTCTGCCCAATATGTCTCACTAATGCATTAGTATTTTTCATGTGCTTGATATCTAAGACATGTTCACTTATTCTCTTACGTATACTTCTACATGTTTTTCCTATATAAAATGTGGTACATTGACCACATTTTGCTAAATAAACTACATTTTTACTGTAACAGTAAAAGTGCCCCTTAATGTTAATGGGCACTTCTGTTACAGTGATTTTATTACCGGTAGTTAGAATATATCTACACACACTACACCTTCCACATTTAAAATTTCCTTTTCATCAACTTGTACCACTGCTATTATTATACTGGGCACTCATTTCCAATAAATTTTTAAAGGACTTATCCTTTCTAAACACATTTTTAGGGGGCCTCCCTATTTTCCCACATACATTGCTATCTAATGTTAATAGTTTCCAATTTTTCTGTATGATGCTCACTATATATTCCGCATCATAATTATATGTGGTTATGAAATATAACTGCTCTTTTATCTCATTTTTACCCTTTTGTATACTATTCATTGACATAATTGTTCCCGTAGTCTCTTTGGTGTTTGGTTTTAATATAGCTTCATAATTACCATTATTTCTTTTATCTATAACTTCTTCCTTGATAGAGTCACATAATACAACGGGATAACTCCTTCTAACAAACATATTCTTTATAAATTTTAACTCTTCAATAAACTTTTGATGCTCCTTTACCATTCTGGCAGCTCTAACCATTTGACCCTTTACTATTGCTTTTTTCTGGTGTTTGGGGTGCCAGCTCTGGTAGTTTAAATAGGAATTCGAAAAGGTGGCTTTTCTATAAATTCCAGATATTAAACACCTTTTATCTTGATCAACTTTTAAGTTGACATCCAAATATGACAATTCCACTTTGCTAAATTCATAAGTGAATTTAAGAAACGCCACAGCATGATTTATGTATTGTATAAATGCTTCCAAATTTTCAAGACTTCCTTCCCAAATTATAAAAATATCATCCAAAAAGCGGGTATATTGTTGGATAAAACTATTGTATTCGCTACTGAAAACATATTCCTGTTCACAGAAGGACATCACATAATTGGCGTATATGGGGGCACAAGCAGCCCCCATCACTACCCCAGTAACTTGCTTGTAAAAATGACCTTCAAAAAACATAAAATTATTCTTTAAAATTGTTTCCATAAGTGTCACAAACATATTTATACGATCTTGCTGATAAATGCCAGTTTTTAATAACTGACTTTCCAGCCATTCCAATCCCATTTCGTTAGGAATGACTGAAAATAAATTGCATACATCAATGGTGAGAAGGATAGTATGCTCTTTTGTACTGACTGCATTTAACTTATCCAAAAAGTGCCAGGAGTCTTTCGTTATATATTCAAATTTTTTCAGCCCTCTTTGCAAATGATGATCAAGATATTTACTAATAAAACATGTTTTGCTTCTTTTGCCATCAACTATGGGTCTAAACTTGATATTATTTAATCCTTTATGTAATTTGGGTATACCAAATATATTACTGACCATAGGGTGATAATTTTTCAAATAATTATGATCTATTTCATTTATTTGGCCGTGAAATAATAAATCATCTATCATTAAATTAATTATTGAATAAGCTACATGAATCTCATTTAAATTACTTTCTTCATAAGTGTCCTTTGCTATCATATTAAACATGTGGTCTATATAGTCATTTTTATCCATGATTACCATGCCGTTACCTTTATCCGGCTTCATAAACCTAAGACCCCTGTCACTTGTGAGGTTCTGTAACAATTTAGCTTCATCTTCACTTAAATTACTAATGCCTTCATTGTCAATAAAACCTTTTTTCTTCTTTTTCATGTGCTCCCTTATATCTAATTCACACGCCTTCTCAAAGAGAGCTACCATTGTATTGGCAGGGGGATTAAATTTACTTGGTTTTTTCAAGGCACTCACTTTCCATTCATCATCCTGTGTAAACCACATTTTAATGTTCATTTTGCGAGTTAACATTTTTAAGTCAACTAACATTTCCATTAGCTTTCCTCTCCTACCCGGAATAAAAGTGAAACCCTTTGACAATAATTCGGTATACTCTACCCCAAACTCTTTACTAGAATAATTATATACTTTGTAGTCCCCATGTACATTGGTAATTATAACAGGGTTGCTAAATGCTGTGAAACATTGTGCTCCTTGTATGACATCTATAAGCTCCGAAATGCTAACAAATTCAACACTATCAGTAATACTAAAAAGTTCAGCAATGGTTTTGTCCATATTTTTCTTCTCACTTATCTGATACATATCATTAGACAACTCTATTTCAATGTCATTTGAACTTACATTGTTAACATCACCAATATCAAAGTGTAAATAATCATGATGGCGGTCAGTTTTGTTGACTATTGCACTTTCCATCTTGCTCACTTTTGCAGCTAATCCAAATGAATGTAACGAACCAAAAATAGTGGCATTACTACAGTCCAAACTGGAAAGAGAGTCAGACATTTCGTACACACTTACTTGTAGCAATGGGTCAGCCAAATCTTCTATTTCCATCCTATTTGATGGTTGCTGTGGAATTTTTCTTGATAATTCCACTTTTTCGGCCTCGCTCCTTGTTGTAAAAAAGCCTCGTTGTCTTCCCTTCTCGGTGACTGCCCATTCTGCCCTCAATTGCGCAACCTCTCGGATCACCTGGGCCCTCCTTCTAAAGGGTGCTCCTCCTGCTGAAAATTGTAATTATAATCACCACGCTGTGTCGTCATTTCCTGCCCCGCTCACTCATCCTCATTGTAGCTGCTCTTCGGTGACTATGGTTACCCTTAGACAACGGATATACCCTTTTGTTACGATATTCATCCATGTCCCTTGCAATTTTGTGCAATTTCCTTTGAAAAATAACTTTACAACTGCTATCCATACCGGATAACATGTTTTGGTAATTTGTTTGGTAATGTTCAAAATTTAAGTCACCCAAAATAATGTCATTTTCTTGCTCTAATTCATTCATTTGCCAGGCTATCACCTGGTCATTATATTTAATCATGATTTTCATCAACTCCAAACCTGTCCGGTCAAATAACTGGTGCACTTCTTCAATCATTTCTTCATTTCCTTCTATACCATTTGGATATCTCCATGACTGCAAACCCTGTGGCACCAGTCCTAATTCTATGTTTCTAAGCAAATATCCATATTCCATCTGCAATTTTTTCATACTGTATAGCTTCTTTTCAAAATCTTTTAAACGCTCAGTTAAAGTCATGTTCTTAAATGACAAGCTTCTTCTCTCTAGTAAAGGCATGGGTGACAGAAGAGTGTATTTGTGGTAACCCATCCACTGGTCCAGGTTCTGCTTGAATAAATGCAGGCAAAACTTTGCTTCACATGGACGGGACACCTTCCCCAGAGAACAGCGAGGCTCTGAGACACATACTTGTCACTCCAGTCTGTCCTGTTTATGTTGCTGGTGTGGTTTAGGTCCTTATATTGGGTGTTTCTGATGCTACTCTTTTTCCCGAATGTGTAACAGGTCCATTACTGCTGGGGCTGAGAATGTTTTGAAGACTACGCATAGATCACCCCTCAGCAAGCTTGTCAGGCTAATGGGTTGGTAGTTTCCTGGGTCCATGGATGGGCTACCCTTGAGCAGTGGTATAACCATCACAGCCCTCCATTTATTAGGTATAAAGCCTGTTTGGAGGCTAGGTTGAACAGAGATTCTAGAGGAACTGATAATTCTTGTTTCTTGCTATTAAGGAAGCATCTTGGCCATGATGAGCGCCTTGAGGAGCTCCTCTCTAGTTATAATGGGAGGGAGATGGATGCGGGAATTTCCTGAGGAATACCTGGGGGGGGGGGGAGATTGGGGGGAAGTATGTGCCAAATTTGTCAGTCAGGAGATTGGCTATATCCTCTGGTTTCTTGTATTTTGTACCATTTACAATTAATTTGTGCATTGCTGTATATATGGCCTTTGAAGTTTTGGATATAGCTGAAGAAAACCTTGTGGTTATCTTTGACTTTGGTGGCCATATTACCTCAAATTTGACTTTTGTGGACTTTATTAACATTCCTGAGCTGCTTGTTTAGACTGATGAGGGAGCTTTTACCTTGTTGGGTATTTCGTCTCTTAGTTTTTGCCATGAGTTTCTTCCTTTTGTTGTGCAGCCTATTAATGCTGGAATTCCACCAGGACTGCTTGTTTTTTTGTACCAGCCCTGCATTTGTTTTAGGTCAGTACAGCATCTTCTCTACAGCTGTTGATATGGTTATACAGAGTTTTTGTGAATGTTTCTGCATAGGGATCAGTATTTTGAGGGCTGGGGGATATTAAATTTATTTAGGGTGTCACTTTTTAATGGAAAACTTACCTTGCAGTAATTCTTTAAAGTTCTAGCATTTCCAGGTGTCTCTGGTTTTACATTTAGCTCAAAGGAGACAGCTTTATGGCCTGACCAGACTAGTGAGGACATTATTCGATCATGTTTATGAGGATCAGGACTAAGATGTTTGAGCCCCTAATGAATGTATGAACTAGCTGATCCAGGATGTTACTATTTATAAAGTTCAGGAATGACTGAGGTTGTATGTTGGGGGTCATATATGATTCTCACTTTATACTAGGTAGTTGAAGTCATCCATGAATATTGTGCTTGGTTGGATGGGGAGTGTCTCGTGCCAAGTGCTTTTAAGTAAGTGTTGGATTTTTCTGGGTCATTTATGAGGATGTATAACTTGCAAGGATATGGTATGGGACCTTTTTTATGGTGATTTTGACATGGAGAAGCTCATGTCTGTCATGCTGATAGACCAGCCTTGAGGTGTGTCCCATCCTTTGCAGTAGCTGGTCTAAATGTGTGGAAAACATTGTAGCCTTGTACTGCCGAGGTGCTCTCCCTGGCTTTAAACCATGTCTCAGTGACTGCACAGATGTCTACATTTTATAAGGTGAGGAGAGCCTGCAGGGAGTAGAGTTTCTTATTCAGACTCGTATGATTGAGCACTGACACCTTCATATTTTCATGGTTTGGTATAACTATGTTGGAAGGTTTATCTGGTTGGCAATGCCTAAAGAAGGCAGTACGGGGGCAGAAAAGGTTTAAGACAATATCTGAAATCCCTGGGGACAGGTGCAAACCATCCTCATCAAAGCAGCTTAATCTGTCAACCATGTCCTCCCAGACTGACAAATATTGTACTCCCTTCGAATGACACCGTACTTTATCCCAACTGTTGAGGTCAATTATTTTCTGCTTGCACTGAGGCATCATGCTGGGAAAAAGTAGAATGCTTCTCACTCTGAGGTTCATACCAGCCTGGGACACATAATCTGAGAGCTCAGCCATGTATCTCTCCAGATAGTCCAGGTAGGTACATCTCAGTTTATTAACACCCAAGTGGACTACAGCAGAGTCATACTTGTACTTAGGTTTAAGTGACCTGAGTGCATGAGTGATATGATGGATCCTAGACCCTGTTAGGCAGCTGACCATGATTCTCTCTCTTTACTTAGTCTGGTGAGTGGGAAGTCTGTGTGTCTTACTAGGAAGTCTCCTATGACCAGAATACTGGATTGTGTAGTGGTATGACTTATGGACTTAGAGGTTGAGACAACATGGGTTGTGGCATTATATGTCTTGTTGGGTGTTGTTTTTTTTATTTTTTGAGAAATCTTGAGGTTGATGAGAACTGTTTTGTGTGTACAGTGTCTGGGAGGTCTTTATGGTTTGGGGAGATTACATTAAGAGCCTCAGCTTATGTTGGTCTTTGTGACTGCTCTATACTATGTGGGGTGGGTGTGCTGCTGACAAGCTGTTTAGTAATGTAGGTGCTTGTAGACAAGAGCCTTACCTCCAGTGACATTGTATAAGTACATCTCTTATATACCTTATTCATATGTTTGAGGAATAGGTAGTTGTCGGTGTGCATGAGGCAATTTCTGCATTGTCTCAGGATGCCCGTGTGTATCAGAGATAACAGGGAAGTGCTTGACCATAGCTTTGGATCCTAGTTGCTTATTCTACAGGAGAATAGTGCAAGGTAGATTCACAGCTAAATATATCGGTTGGTGTACTGACAAGACTGCTCAAAACTGCCAATGGTCGAGCTTGAGGGGCGAGTGCTTCTCCACACACAAACTAACCAATTAGTGCACAACCTAGCCGCTCAGTACACAAACTAGCTACTCAGTGTGCAGCTAGAGATTTAGGAAATTAGAAAGGTAGTTGTATAGGACAAAATATGAATTCTAGATGTCTGCATCCACACAGGGCCCTGACAACCACCACTGCGTGATGAGCAGCATTGTGCAAATTTAATAACTTAATGCAGGCAGAAACAAAACTCAGACATATTAGCCTTATGGCCAACAGCAAGTAGGCACTTGAAGGATTTAAACAGTGTATTCCAGCTCAGAAGTGACCAGATCCCTTTTTACTGCCACTGTGGAACAGACTAAAAACTTTCTAATGTAAAAACAGTCTGGGTCCACCCAGAGTGCAGAAGCAACAGATTAAGGCTAGAAGCCAAACAAAAAGTGCAGGAAATCAAAGAAAATGGTCATGGTAAGAGTCCAAGGCTCTGATAATTTCCAATCAAGAAGAAGGTCACAGTAATTAACACCCAGATTAATGATACAGCCCTAACAGATTTTCAGATACAGTGCAGTTCAGTACTCAGCAGTTAATATACAGTAACTATACAGTTCTGGCTGGGTCTGGATGCAGCCCAACAAACACTTGCAACATATCAGCATGAACAGCTAGAAAGCAGGGTTAAAGTGCAAAATATTCTTTAAAAACAGCATGATTTACAAGAACTTTAAATGTTTGAAATACAGTGAAAAACAGCCTTTACAGGCATTTATTAGCAGTTGATTGATATGAATGTATCAAAAAGCCTCTGGAAATAATTGCATTGTCAATTAAATAAATTAAATAAGTGAGTTGAAGCTCTGAGATATTCCTGTGTGTTTTCCTAAATGTTATTTTATTCTTCCTGTGTATTTTTTCATTCTTTTGCATAGTTAATCAGCAATTGCACTGTTTGCCTTATTGTTTAAGTAAAGTCCATGTGTTCACCTTAATCTCTCATGGCTGCTGTTTTATATATTTCTGTAATTGATATTTATTACCTGAGAGGAGGGTTATTATTTACTACTGCAGGTTAATAATGTGATGAATCCTGCTGACACTTAGCTAGATCATTTAGTTTGCTACCAGTGAAGATACTGAGCTGTGTGTTCTCATATTTGGTATGATTAAGAGAAGCAGGTAACTGGTTGTCGCTGCCATTCCAAGGATGTGTCAGTACTACTGTGCAGGAAGAAAGCAGTGGGGAACTGGAGAATTCTACCTTCCCTGGGAGTTGTATGTATGCGTCCACATGAAAATAGTAACTTGTGTGAAAGGCAATTACCATAGGAAAGGAGCAATGGAAGACACTATGGTTCACAGAGACAGACAGGGAGTGAGGAAGGGGCTTGGGGTGCTAGGTCAAAGACTCAACTCTGACGGTAGCCTGTGTGCAGTCCACTCTGGTGATGGATATAAAGTTCATAGCCAGAAGAGCAGCACACTCATGTCCTTCAAAATAGATAAAGTCCTCTCTGATGTTATAATGCAGCCTACGTACCACACTGATCAACTCTGCAGTGGCCACAGTGACATCAGCCCATGCCTGTATGACTGCCCTGCACATCTTTTTGTGTAACAGCCATGGAGACACTCAAATGTGAGACATGGACCAAGGCATTGATGGCCATTAGCACACTATCCCATATTGCTGTTATCACACTCATTGGAGCTCCACTGTTGCCTGGGAGGGAGCAGGGGATAATGGTGTGGCCTAGGCTGCTGTGTTGACCAGCTGCTTCCCTATTGTTTACCCGGGATTGAGGGTGGGTTGCAAAGGCAATGAAATTGTGTCTGTGGAAGAGGAGTGTGATAAGACCACCATGTTACCCATGCCTGACTGTAGCATAGTTGCCACAGACTGTGCCATAATTTGTCTGCCATCATTGTCAGGCACAGGTGTTTCTCCTAACATCAAGCATGCTGACATCTACAGTGGAGGCCCCATACACCAAATCACCTGTGAAAGCAGAAAGAAACACCTGAGTGTATCATTGCTACTTTGTGACAGTCCCAGATTCCAGTGCTGCAATACCCGTAAAACAGTGTGGTATGCAAAGAATATAAACCAACATATCCTATGTAGTTTTCCATAGCAGCTGAAGCCCTGAAGTGACTGTAGAGATGATATGACCATATTCCCTATGTGACTGGTTCTAGGTTTGACATGTTTACCATGATTCATATGTAGGAGTCCAAGTTGGACTTTCCCGGTTAACAAATATTAAATAAATAAATAAATACCCACCTTGGGCATCACTGACTATCACAAGTAGTGGTGGGTAAAGTTATGCTCCAGTGTCAAGTCCTCACCAGGTATGAGTGAATGGTCTGTCATCCCAGACCAAGATGCCATAGACTCTTTAGTGATATCATGTCTATATAGGCAAACCCACACATGTGACCATCATCTCCCATACAAGGCTGGTTGCCTTGTCGTATGCATAATGGATCATGCCTCTGACCCTATGGCACATTTGATATTGAAATCTGTTATGGCAACAAGGTCCTGATATATGCTGTTGTGGGCATATTACCTTCCCCTTGGTCACTCTTATCAAATAGGAGGATCTGCTACTTGTGTTCATTGAGGGCTTGCAGTAGGATGTTAGTATCTGCCTGGGAGAACTTCTCATTCTTTTATGCTCTTTAGGACATATCTTGCTTTGTAATTGTGAAGATATACAGATGATAAGTAGGTGGCTAGTGACGTGCCACAGTCATATTACAGCACTCTACACCTCACAGTCCACAGTAAGAGCAGATTGTGCAAAACCTGGCCCACCTAGAGACACAGGCCACTTCATCTGGTCACTACCATGGGGGCAGTTGCCTGTAGCCAGTCACAAGTGTTTCTTTACCACAGTGTGCAGTATGTACCAATGAAACCTACCATGGCAGTATGTGTGAATGCCACTGTATCCATAAAGGTGGTCAGTGCAGAATACCCCCCACTCCAGTACACATTTGGCTTTCACCAGACACAGTTGTGTGCACTTATAGGTTCATAGATAGGTACTAAGCTATCGGCCCAAGGGCCTAAGTAAGCCTAGCCAACAAGGTTCTCTGGCTTTTGCCACCCAAGAAAATTATTTTCCTGTGCCCCTGTCGAGCAGAGCCACATTAGTGATCCCGGGGTGAATTTCCTATTTCCCATCCAATCATCAAGATTTTTCTTGAAGAGTGCTAATGAGGAGCTTTTTTGATATAGATGGGTAGCTTGTTCCAGAGTATGGGAAGTCTCTGGGACAGGAATCTATCCTTCCAGCATGTTCTGTTTATTGTGGTGACAAGGTTTAGGTCCCTAGAGCATGTAGCTTGAAGGGATTGGGATTTCTTTAGGTGGAGCATGTCCAACAGCTCTGGGTTTGACATAGCTTTGTATGTTAGGCAGAGATCACCTCGGAGTAGGTGATATGCGATGGAGTAAAGCTGGAGTTTTCTGAGATGGTCAGCATAGGGCATCTATTTGAGGCTGGTAATCGTCTTTGTGAGGTACTTCTGCGGCCTTTTCAGCTGTTGTAGATGTCTTGTGAGGTACATTCCAAAAGGGGTGTTGTACTCTATAATAGGTCTAATGAGTGATGAGTAGAGGGGAACAATGACCTCTTTTTTCCTGGACAAGAACCCTTTTGTGATGAGGTGTGCCACATAAAAGGATTTCCTGACCACTGTGGTGATGTGATTATCACAGGAGAGACTACTATCCACCTGGGTCCCAAGGTCTCTTATCACACTTTCGGTGTTAAGTAGACTGTCACCTATGTGGTAGTTCATGGGTACAGAGTTTTTACCAAAGGGGATGACAATGCACTTTTTGGCATTGAGCTTGAGGCCATGCCTCTAACACCAAGCATCTGTCTTGGTGAGGCCCTTCTGCAGGATGTCCACATTGTTTGGGAACTCAGATATGGCTCCTAGTTTTCAGTATTTGCAGACTTCATTAGCCAAAGACCTTCTGTGTTAGCCTTTACTTCAGAGAAGTGGACACCAAACAGGAGAGGACCCAGGACTGAACCCTGTGGTACTCAACTTGTCACTGGTTTGAAGTCTGATTTGGAGTTTGCAACTTTTGCAGTGTGGATTCTGTCAGTGAACCAGTTGGCAACCCATCTTGTGACATAGAGATTTATACTTAGTTTAGTGAGTTTATCTATAATTTCAGAATGGGGGATAGTGTCGAAAGCCTTGGCGAGGTCAAGATAGGCTGTGTGAACAACCTTACCCTCATCCACGGCTTTGGTGACTACTTCAAAGAAATCTATCAAGTTTAGGAGACATGATCTGCCTTTTACAAACTCAAACTGGGTGGGGTCCAGAGTTTGGATGTTACCAATGCCTTTGTTTATAAGTTTCATGATGATACGTTCCATGGCCTTGCAGACCAGGCTTGTCAGGCTAATAGGATGATAGTTCCCAGGGTCCGTGGTGGCTCCCCCTTTGTAGAGTGGGATGACTGTGGCTGTGCGCCATTCAGTGGGCACAAAGCCTGAAGTAAGGCTATGATTGAACATGGTACTTAGGTGCAGAGCCAGTTCACTCTGAAATTCATGTAAAACGCAGCCTGGTATGTTGTCTGGTCCCATAGATGCTGTGTTCTTGGCTTTAGAGAGTGCGTTTTTTACCTGCATAGTTGTGATTACAGGGACTCTGCATTCTTCTGGTATAGATGTGGACGGCGCAGTGGTGCAGCGGTAGTGTTGTCGCCTCACAGCAAAAGGTTCTTTGGTTCGATTCTCAGCTGGGGTGCCTTCTGTGTGGAGTCTGCATGTCCTCCCTGCATTCGTGTGGGTTTCCTCTGGGTGCTCCGGTTTCCTCCCACATTACAAAGACATGCATCTTGAGCATTTCTCCCTGGGCCTCCGCTGAAAATTGGCTTTGTTCCAAGTTGGACTTTCCCAGTTAACAAATGTTAAATAAATAAAATAAATACAAATATGTGCCCTTTAGGGGGTGAGAGGGGGGTAAAGTTAGCAGTGAGCCTATCTGCCAGGATGTTGGCAATATCAGTTGGTTCTGTAAATTTCATGCCATTGTGCTGTAACTCAGAGTAGATCTGGCTGTTGCCATTGAGATTCTTGACATAGCTATAGAAGGCTTTGTGACTGTCCTTAGAATCAGTGGCAATTTTGTTTTCATAACTAGCTTTGGAGGATTTTATGAGGGATCTTAGCTTCTTACTTAGGCTGACCAGGGATCTCCTCCACTCATGGGATTTTACTTTCTTTTGCAACAGTTTCTTTCTTCTGTTGTAGTAATTGTTTATGGCATGAGATTGGCTTCCTTTTTTTGGAGGATAGCATATTGGTTCTGTTAGGGATAGCATGATCCATGCACTCATGTAAGTGCTTATAGAGTGCATTTGTATAGGATTCGGCAGTCGCAACTATATTATCCATCTGCATGGGTCTAGTTAAGTTTTCCACTTCTGTCTTAAGAAGCACGAAGTTGGCTTTGGAGAATTTTTTTGCAGTGGTTTCCTTAATGGGGGGGTGGGGGCAGGATGTGGAGATCTAGGGTGATGAGCTTATGGTTGGATCTGACCAATGAGGAGTTGACCTCAGGTGTGGAACACTGGTCACTCATGTTGGTAATGACTAGGTCTAGTATATTGTTGCCCCTGGTGGGGGTATGGATAGGTTGATCCAGGGCATTGAAATTTATGAATTCCAGAAAGCGTTGAGAGAAGGAGTTGGTACATGAGTAGTTTTCCCAGTTAATGGTGGGGTAGTTGAAATCACCCATTATTAGGGTGTTTGGTTGAACCCTAATATTTTCCAGTATATCAAGAAAAAAGGAGTGGGAATCCTGGGACATGGTGGGGGATCTGTAGCAAGCTACACTTTGGATTGCAGTTTTGCCTAGAGTTAGTTGAACTTGGATAATCTCGGATGCATTATGCTGAACAACTAGCCTGGAGGTGTGGATATCCTTAATGAATATGGACACACCTCCGCCTTTAGTGTTTCGGTCCAGGTTAGATGGCCGAAAGGTGTGGTATGAATTATAGCCTGGTAATACAGGGGTGCACTCTGGAGCCTTGAACCAGGTCTCAGTCACTGCACAGATATCGATGTTCTCCATTTTAAGGAGTGCCTCGAGTGAGTGCATTTTGAGGTTTAGACTTCTAGCATTGAGTACCATTACCCTCAGTTTTTGCTTGCCTATACCTATTAAGTAGTGCTGAAATTGTCATTTGACCCTTGCCTAAAAAAGGCACTATAGGGGCGGCAAGAGCCTTAGCCAGTATCCAGAATCCCAGGAGCGACAGGTGCAGACCATCTCTGGCAAAGCATCGTGGTCTGTCGACCATGTCATCCCAGGCAGACAGATACAGGATCCCCTTAGAATGACACCAGAAGCTTAGCCAATTGTTGAAGTCAATCATTTTGTCCTTGTACTGTGGTATCATTCTGGGAAATGGCAGGATGCTACTCAGCGCTTGTGTCATATGTGCCTGGACTACAAGAACGGAGAGCTCTTCCATGTCTTTTTTCATGTAGTCCAGGGATGTGTGTCTCAGGTTGTTCATACCAACATGGACAATGACAGAGTCATATTTGTACTTGTTGTGGAGCGACCTGAGTGCGTGGGTTATGTGGTGGTTCCTGGCACCCGACAGGCAGCTGACAGTAACCTTCTCCTTGTTTAGCCTGCTGAGTGGGACATCAGTGTGCCTGACTATAGAGTCACCTATGACTAGTGTGTTGGGTACGTTGTTTTGCCTTATGGGCTATGGTTGAGTGGCACACAAAGTTTGTGGGCTGTGTGTCATTTGGATTGTATTGGGGGGTGGATATTGCTTGTGTTTCTGCTTTGGAGGTCTCTGTTGCTTGGGCAGATTATTATTGAGAGCCTCCACAAATGTTTTTGTGTTTCCATGTGTGGATTTTGGTGGTGTAGGTTTAGTGGGACTATTTGATGAATGTGGTGTGGTGCAGATGTTTACCTTCTTCTCTTGACTGTCTAGTCCAGTTTTGGTTGGAGAGTCCTTTGCTTCCAGTTTGGCTATATAAGTGCATCTTTCACAGGTTGTAGTGTTGGGTGGTAGAAGGAGAGGGTTGTCTGTGTACATGAGGCAATTGTTACATTGCACCAAGATGCCCAGATTCATCAGGTAGACAGGAGAAAACACCGGGAGCCGAGCCTTGGACATGCCTGAATAGGTACTAAAAAACTATTTTCCTCTAGACAAGTGAGGAAAGTAAGTACAAAAACTGTTCTCCTCTAGGCAAATGAGGAAGATTGAGTGTTGTAGTAATTTATAGCTTATTTAGTGCTTACAACAAGTTTTGAACAAGTGCTGAGATCAAAGAAGCAGATTCAAGTGCTAAAACTAAGAAACTGGTTAGTTCTAAGGGAAACATGAAGACCAGACTTTATGGTGCCAGGAATAGTTTAACCCTAGCTAAGCAGCGCTGTGAGATGCGCAAACTCGTGCAAGCCCGCGCAAACATGGGTTTTTAAGTCAGAAAGTTGAAAGGGATAGAAATCAGCCCAAAACAGCCAATAAGGTACAATTGCAGAGCTGGAAACCACTACTCTTATGATATATATGCTGCCACTGGTAAGCAGAAAGACTTCCCTCTAACACAACAAGGTCTGGACAACTCAGAAACACAAAATTAAGTCCTGAAACCAGCAAATCTGGGATCCGGACTATTCTAGTATAGGAAAAGGTGGGAAACGAGCAAAACAGATAGTATTATTTTTTTTTTGTGAAATTAAACAGAAAAATGAAATTTAACAGTAAATATGCATAGAAGAGGCTATCACACTTGAGTGTGAAGCCTACAACAACAAATGCAGTTTAAATTATTAAATTTAAGCTGAAATCAAAGTGCACACACAGTAAAACAATTTAACAGTAAAATACAGCAGAAATAACAACAGAACCACAGTAAAAATGGCTTTTAAAGTGCAGTTCGTAAAAACAGTCAAGGAAAAAGCCAAAAAGATACTTAGAATCAGCAAAAAGTGTCTCTTTCTCATTTCTGGTGCTGTAGTAGTCTGCAGTGTGCCCAAACAGAATCCGCCGAGCTAAAAGAAGCGCAAACCCACGCAAACACAGGTTCTTAAGTCAGAAAGTTGAAAGGGATAGAAATAAGCCCAAAACAGCCAATAAGGTACAATTTCAGAGCTGGAAACCACTCCTCTTGCGACAGATAGGCTGCTCAATGCTTACCATTCCCACTGATAAGCAGAAAGACTTCCCTCTACCACAACAAGATCTGGACAGCTCAGAATCACAAAATAAAGTCCTGAAACCAGCAAATCAGGGATCCAGACTATTCTAGTATAGGAAATGGCAGGAAACGAGCAAAACAGATAGTATTTTTTGTGAAATTAAACAGAAAAATGCAATTTAACAGTAAATATGCACAGAAAAGGCTAATGTACTTGAGTGTGAAGCCTACAACAGTAAATCTAGTTTAAATTATTAAATTTAAGCTGAAATCAAAGTGCACACACAGTAAAACAATTTAACAGTAAAATGTAGCAGAAATAACAACATGACCACAGTAAAATGGCTTTTAAAGTGTGGTTAGCAAAAACAGTCAAGAAAAAGCCAAAAAGATACTTAGAATCATCAAAAAGTCTCTCTTTCTTGTATCTGGTGCTGTAGTAGTCTGCAGGATGCCCAAACAGGATCCACCAAGCTAAAACCAGTCTATCCCCACTGGGGGTGGTCTGCAGCATCTGTTGCCTGTGTACTTGTCTGCTGTTTTGATTCCTCCCTACCATCCATAAGATAAACTCTTTCAAACAACAACAACAAGTATGGTAACAGCCTGGACACTGCCCAGTAAAACAGTCCCCCTCTGAACAAACCATAACAACATGCTGCATATGCACTATTCCTTAGTACATCTGTTTGCCTTTGGAGACCCCTCCACAACAGACAGACACATCAGGGAAATCAGTTCATCCCCTGCATATGGCCTGTGTACCATCTGTCCATCAAGAATAATCATGCTGTCATTAGTAAAGTTGTGTATAAAGAGGCTGTGAAGCTGACTAGCAAACCCTTTGCTACCCTCCACTAATTATCAGCAGCCAGATGTTGGCTAACCTCCCCCACAACAACTACAGCCACAACGACAAACAGCAGTAATGGCACCCACACATTCTCCCCACGTCACTGTCCATGGGCACTTATCACAGCAGCTGTAGATCTATGCATCCTGTATAAGTACAGTCAGCAGTCTCCAGATTCTTCTCTTTTCAGTAACAAGCTTCTACAGTGTAATGAGCACTACAGTGGCCATAGCTGTATTTATCATGCAGTTTCAAGGCTTTTAGTGTGGCAATTATGCAGATGGACTGATCATAGAAAAATGTCTTTCAATTGAATGTTTTATTCAATGTGTGCCGGGCCAAGGCTGCACCATGAGGCTCATACTTGACCATACATATCTGTGAAAAACTGCAAATAACTTAATGCACATCTGGTGGGTTATTAACCCCCACAGGGATGTTGGTGTGTTAAGCCAAATTGCAGATCTGAGGGGTACTGTAGAGCAATCTTGGAATTAGATGTAGCTTGTACAGGCTACATACAGTTAGGGCATCATGTCATTCACACACTAAAGATCACGCTGACATGTTGATTGTATATGTGCCACTATATGGAGTCGTTGTGCACTGTCACCCTGTCTTGGTGCCCATTAGTGCACATCACATGATGATTGCAGTGTGTGTCGCCTGTGAAGTGGCCAGAACTTATGAGGTTGCTGACTATGGCAGGGCTCACAGGTGATGCATGAAAGAGTGGAAAGTCTTTCTATATTTCATGTACAGAGACCACTGACAATACCGTTTGAAAGCCTCTTATGGAGGTCCTCAGAGTAATGAGAATGCCTTGCCATTGTGGTGAGTGCTGCCATGGACATCACCCACACTAGAGAGCAATGTTAGCATCACTTCAGTAACAAAATAGATGACTCAGAAAATAGGGAAAGGAGAAATAACATAAGGATCTTTGGTCTGCCTGAAAACAATGAAGGTGAAGACATGATTTCATTCTTAACAACCTGGATTCCTAACTTTTTCGACTTGAAAGAGGGACTTTCATTTGGAATTGAAAGGATGCATAGAGCACTGAGGAAACCTGCTTCTAACTCAACGTATACTCCACCTAGATCCATAGTTATCACATTTCTTTCATTTCTGGAGAAGGAACTAATATTAAATATACAATATTAAAATCTGCTTGGAGAAAATCACCCTTAAAATACAATCAAATCCTGATAAGGTCAAATATTCTTCCAGAATACTAGAACAAAGGGAAAAAGTCTGGACAATAATAAAATTGTTGAAACAAAACAACATTAAAACACAGCTGACCTTTCCAGCCAAGATAAAAATACTTTTTGCCAATGAGATGAGAACCTTTAATGACTTAGAAGAAGCTACTATATTCATAAAAAATACAACATAATGTCTATCCCAGAAGAAATGGAATGGATGGCTCCTACTCTTAAAAGAATAAAAGAAACAAATCTTTGGACTGATGCTAGAAAGAATAAACAAAAAACTGATTCCAAGATAGCTGTCCCAAAAAAATAACTCTTACAAATACATCTCTCAAAGTATCAACTGATATGGTACATCTCTTGTCATCTGTTTTTATTAAAAAAAAAGAAGGGTTTCTCAAACAACTGAGAAACAGTAATTATTTATTCAGACTGTTCAAAAAGTCCAATAATTCTTCACAAAGGTAGGTCAAGATGGGTTATTTTTTACATTATATATAAGCCAAACAAAGCAACATGTAATACAAACACAGAAGTTTCTATTCCCCTATTTGAACTCAATGAATATTATCTTGTTCATTTTTCATTGCTTTTACTTATAATAATTTAATTAATTAATTAATTAATTAATTAATTAATTAATTAATTCAACAAGGTACCATTAATCAGAGTTCAGACTCAAATCTAACAAAGTAACATCATATATAATAACAGTAAGAGTAGAGTGTTTTGAAAAAAAAAATGCTGTCATGGAGACTAATGCCTTCTTCAGTTAAAGTATGATTTAGAAATGTCATGTATATCCTGGTTAAATAATAGTAGTAAGCTCTTAGTACAAATGTCATCGTCATTCCGTCTATAGTTAATATCAATTATGTTAGGTATCACAGCTACGAGTGCTGTTTGCTCAATCCTGATATGGTGTGCATGGATGTAGCTGTGTCTGGCAGCTAGTAGAAATGTCATTATTATTCTGTCTAAACATAGTTAATATTAATTATGGCAGGTATCATAGCTTCGAGTGCTATTTGATCAATCCTGATATGGTCTGCGTAGATGCAGCCGTGTCTGGCAGCTAGTACAAATGTCATTATTATTCTGTCTAAACATAATTAATATCAATTATGGTAGGTATCATAGCTTCAAGTGCTGTTTGATTAACCCTGACATGGTGTATGTGGATGCAGCTGTTATATGTTGCAGTTTTCATCTCCGGGAAGCTGTAGGTTGCGGCTTGTGATCAAGGTTTACTGTTGCTTGTGAATTAGGAAGAGACTTTTGGTGTTTTAGCCTTGATCCAGGGAAAGGGGGTAGATAGAACTGTAATTTGGGATATTTTGGCAGAGAATGGTTTGTTTGTACGTCTGCTGAGTGAGAGGTGGGAGGGCTGGAGGAGTGTATTGTCTCTTGTTGTGGCGACTTGTTGGGAGGTTTTTTTTTTTTTTTTGTTTTTTTTTTCTGTTTGCTGTCTGTTCTTTTCCTGGCTGCTGCCTTGCTGAAAGGGAGGGAATTTAGGCTTCAAGATGTAGTGAAGTGAAGCTTTGCTTCAGGTGAATTGTGAGCCTCTGGTATGCAGTAAACAGACACACTAGCAGAAACAGACACTCCCAGGTTGCTATGGTAACGGAGACAAAGTGATGATAATGCTTAACGGCTTTAAGGAGCCTCTGAGATGATTCTCGGCAATGACGTTTTTGGTTTAAAAAAAAAAAAAAAAAAAAATATATATATATATATATATATATATATATATATATATATATCTAAAAGGGCTGTTTTAAACCACATGTACATATATTGATGGTCTCCCAACACTTCATTTAGCTCATTAAGTTGATTCTTGATAAAAAAAAAAACAATACTAATAATAATAAGCACAATTTTATATTTAAAATGTATTTTGGACCAAACACATTAAGGACTTACATAAAAGTGGAAGTCTGAGTTATTGTAAAAGACTAAGAGCTCTTGGTTTTGTGCAGTACCCTTTGCAACGGTCTGGGAGGTGAGCTTGCTCGGATATGTTGGGCATATGGGGATAGCTGATTCTAGGGGTGTTTGGGGTCGTCAGAAAGTGCTGGAGAGTCATTGATTTCCTTCATGAAATATCTATGGAAATGGAGAGTGTGTTGAGTGATTTACTGGCAGAGTGGCCACTGCATGGAACGGGCTGGTAAAATGGAACAAGACAATTATTGGTTTGGATATTTTAAGAACAACTTGGAAACACACCACGTGAATTAGTGAATGGTATTCTGGCAAAACTTGGATGGGCATTATTGCCCATGCTTGAAGTACTGATATGTGTGTATGTAAGGATGGAAATATACTTATAACAAATAAGAAAATAGAAGGGTCTCATAATTTAAAGTCAATGGACTGTATAAACATGCTTGGAAGGAGCTAATAATAAGAATAAACATTACAGCTTGTGGTCTCTCAAATAACTAAGCAACAGCAAAAAAAATACACACAATAGTTATGTAATGTATGATTTTAGTAAATCTAGACATAAAATATATAATCATCATATAAGATGAAGCAGTCTGCTGAATTTAGATATTAAAGACAGGATTTAATAACATGGGTTTGTGTATAATTAACTTGTCATAAATGACATACACTACATTGAACATCAAGGGGAAGCATGATGATTTTCTTATATAAGCAAATATGCATAACAAGTCATGTAATTGCTTTAACTTGAATTGTAGTTTTTGTAACCCATCTTGACCATAAATAATACTTAAGTGGTTACCAAGATAGCTAATGTTTTATACATGACATCAAACTGACAAAGTTGTTCAAGAGAAACAGTAGAAGCCTGAACTTGAAATGTCACAGAATGTAACAATCATATTCTGAACAAACAGTATTAAATTGATAATAGACACTCAGTTTAATAACATGGGCTTGAGTATAATAACACTACTGTTTTAACTTGTCATAAATGACATACACTATATTGAACATCAAGGGGAAGCATGATGATTTTCCCATGTAAGTAAGTGTGCATAACAATTCATATAATTGCTTTAACTTGAATTGTGGTTTTGTAACACGTCTTGACCATACGTAATACTTAAGCTGTTACCAAGGTAACTAATGATGTTATGTTGTCCCATCTCACCTTCATTCTTGCTGGTTGGGTTCGGAGCTGAGGATCGGCTCTGACTCGGCCAATTTACTATAGCTCAAGAGCTTTTACTGGCTTAAGGCTACCCCTTATCCCAACATGCCTAGCAGTAGCTACCCAGATCTTGTTTGCTGCTTGCAGCATCGAGATTGCGACTACTAGCTCAGGCTAAGTACTTTGTCCTTTTTTCAATTTATCGTTATCTTCCTAAAAGTTTTTGTGGTTGTATTGACTCGTTAGAGTGTATACTATCCCAGTTAGTCTACTGACCCCTTTCTCTGCTTGTTGTTGATGTTTTTGGCCGTCATTTTCTCCTCAGGCCTTGCTTTCCCCTTTGAGCCTGTTTAAATTAGAGGGTTCTTCTTTTTTCCCCCACCCTTTCTGGGATAGCCATTTAAGTTAGAGGCTCTCCCATCGGTGGAGTCACCACTTAAGTTGGAGGCACTCCCCCTTTTTCTCTTCTTCCCTTCAAAAAAAAAAAAAAAAGTTCTTCTTTTTTTGTTGTTTGGGCTACCTGTTACAGCCTGGTTGTAGTTAGTTGTTGTTTTCCTGTTAGCTTACAGCTTTGTGTTTTTTTCCAGTACTGTGAAAAATTCTTTTTGTCAAGTATTACCATGTCTAAAGAGTCGAAACCCTCTGGATTTAAAAAAATGTGACTCGTGTTGTCAGAAAATGTCTGTTACGGATTGGCACATGTGTTGTGTATATTGTTTAGGGGCTGTTCACCTGCTGAAATCTTACTCAATCTGTCATGCTTTCAGTTCCAGAGTCCAGCAGGGGAGAAGAAATAAACTAATTTTGTGTGGCCTTCTGAAGAACCCTCAAGATTCTTTGTCTCAGGTCCTCAGCCAGCTAAAGTGTCCCAATAACACATGGATCAATCAGTTCCAAGTTTGGAACAGACAAAAACCATTGAAAAAATGGTACATCCAGGCTTAAATTTAGAGATTAATTGGAAACAATTACTATGTAACTGAATAATTAATTGATGAATGGTGTTATATAAAGTCTGTGTAAAGCTGTGTGTTTTGTATCACTTCTGGAAGGCTGTAAGCCGAGAAGCCAGAGTTTTGAGTTTTTTACTAAACCTGTGTTTGTGCTGTGGCCAGTTGTGGATTTCTTCTTGCTGCTGTTCTTCAACTTGTTACATAAAAAACATTGAAAAACCTTCGGCTCTGTCGGCTCCCAGCATTGGCTCCAACAAAGCTAAGTTTCTGGCGGTTCCATCTGTGTCCTCAGAGCCAGTCTGGACCCATAAGAGATCAAGGTCTCCTTCTTTGGAGCTGGTATGCTCTGCTCGACAATCTCCTCTGCTGCAACCTGGAGCGGAGAGTCACCGGTCCTCTTCGCACTCCTCCCGGTCCTCCAGGCTTTCGGATCACGATGTGGAGAGAGTGGTCAACAGGCTCCTCAAGTCATAGGCACTTGCTGAATTACTATTGAGCCCAGCCCATAAGGAATTGGCTCCTTTGGCCCATCCAGCTTCTCCACTGGCTCCTCCGACTCTCTTGAGCTCGCAGCTGGAGTGCATGGAGGTTGTAGTAATGGAACCATCAGCTCTGGTTTCTTCTCCTTTATCAGTTCCGACAACCACTCCGAGCTCCTCAAAGTCTCAGTCTGTCAAGGGATCTGGGTGCTGAAGCTCTCCTGCCGGCTCTGAGGGGGGAAGTGGCACTGGACCCTTGTCCAACCCCGCTCTCCCTCTTAGAGCTTTGGCGCAGGTGAACTCAGCTCCCACATCAGCCTTGGAACCATCACTCCCAGTTTGCAGGAGATCTCCTGGCTCTTTGGAGCTGGTGGGTCCTTCGACTCAGGACTGTGGCACCTTTGAGGTGATGAGTGTCTCCTGAGACAGCTCCACCTTTGGCTCCATTGGCTCCTTCTCCCTTGGTGCCTGTGCCTGTTTTTGACCCTCCTCCTGCCTCCAAGTGTAGAGAACCTGTGCCCCAGGATGGCCCACTGGGTGACTCCACCTCTTCTGAAACCTCCCCTGAACATTCAGAGGAGGTCCCTCAGAAGAAGAAATGCAAGAGGAAGCATCTAGACTTCCCTGAGTCTATCACTTCAGATACAGATTTGGATGAATCGGAAGGGTCCCCATGTTCCCCCTCTGAGGATGTCTCCTTTTTAGACATCTTGGAAATCCTTATACAGAGAGGTGGCTGGAAGTTCCTAGCCCCTTCTGAGGATGTGTCTGTCTACCTGGGATGCATTTGGTTCCCGACCCTCCGCTTCTTGGGTGTCTCCGCCTTTCGACCCACTTTTGTCTGTAGTAAGTTGAAAGGCGTGGAGCGCTCCAGAGACCATGAAACCAGTTCTGAGGAGACTGAATACATTTATTACTATTCCTGAGGATAAGTCTTTCCTTTCCAAAGGGGTCCCTGTTGATGCTATGGCGGTGACAGCAGCCACTAAGAAGGAACTTGTGGAAACTTCTTCATCTGTCCATCCACCGAACTGAGTCTTGTACGATGGACAGGTATGGCAAGCATATGTTTTCTTCAGCAACCTTTACCCTCAGGTCACTGAATTACTTGTCTCATTTCACACGACTTCAGAGGGATCTCCTGAAGGAGTTAGGAGATACCCTGCAAGATCCTACAGCTGAGAGGGTTGCAAACAGGGCAGCTTCCCAGCTTGCAACCTTGACTATCATGCTTAACTCCTCCATGAGGCTCATTTCTTATGTAGCAGATGGAGTGAGTAGGGCAGCAGGTACCAGAGTATCTTTGCAGAGACACTCCTGGATGCACCTTTGTCAGTTTGCGGAATCTTTTAAGTCTTCATTTACCAACACCCCCTTTGATGGCTCATCCTTGTTTGGGCCTCAGGTAAAAGAGACTCTCATCAGGTGTGAACAGGATGGCAAGACTCTCTCTGCCATAGGAGTCCATTTTTCCACTCCATCTAGACCCTATCCTAAAAGTCATAAGAGTGGAAAGATGTGGTTCTAAAAATCCCAGGGAGCTTCACCTGACACACGTGGAGATTTTTCCCCCAAGGGCAGAGGGGGAAACAACAATGAAAGATGCCACCTCATGGCAGAGGGTGCCAGCAACAGCAGGGTGACAGAAATACTTTGTCTGCTAGGCCCTTCCAGCACTCCTGAAGGGAGGCTAGGCTGTCCACCTCTGGAGGCAGTTGGGGGTAGACTATCACTGTACCCAGCAGCCTGACAATCTATCACAAGTGAATCATGGGTACTGTCGATAATATCCAGGGGTTACAAAATTCCTTTTTCTCAGTCCCCCTCTCAGAAGAAAAATGTTCTATCCCAGATGTTCCACCCAGTCTTTAGGATCATGCAATCCTAGAGGTTCAAAGATTGCAAGAAAAAAGAGCCATCCAGGAAGTCCCCACAGACCAAATCAGATCCGAAACTTACTCAAGGTTCTTTTTAGTTCCAAAAAAAGATGGGAGACTGGAAACCCATTTTGGATCTCAGCAAGCTAAATCAATCAGTAAAAAAGACCAAGTTCCAGATGGTAACACTGCAGTCCATTCTTCCCTTCTTGGGTCAGGATTCCTATGCTTCTGGATGGGAGCCAGTCATTATTAGTTCAGAACCCTGCCCTTTGGTCTCACCACAGCACCCAGGGTGTTCACCAAGTGGTTATGGCTCACCTGAGGCATCTAGGATTCAAGGTGTTTCCATATCTAGATGACTGGCTCCTCACTGTTACCACCTAGCATCAACTGATCAAAGCACGGGACTACACAAGCCAAACTTGTTCCCAGTTAGGCATCACAATAAACTACGACAAGTCTGCCTTGTTGCCTTGTCTGTCTATTACCTTTATAGGGGCAGACTTAGATACAAGATGCATGATAGCAAAACTGCCTCAACATAGGGTGTCAACCATTTGTCAGCAAGTTTTGTTCCTCATAAAAAAGACGAGAGCTCAGGCAAGAGAAGTTTTACAAGTCTTGGGCTCAATGGCTGCTGTGATTACACTAGTTCCTTTGGCACACTTCCAGATGTGGATTCTGCAGTGGCTTCTTTTCACTCAGTGGTCTTTCCAGGATTTGACAATGTCACACATGATCTTGATTATGGAATCTTGCAAAAAAGACCTAGTATGGTGGCATGTTTCCCCCCAGGTGTCTCTGGGCAGACCCTTTCAAGACCCCCATCCTGTAGCCACAGTGACTACGGACACTTCCCAGATGGGGGGGGGCATTATCTGGGACAGTCTGTCCAAGGAATGTGGCAACCTCATGACTACCATTTGCACATCAGTGTTCTAGAGATGAGAGAGGTGCTTCTGGCATTTCAAGCACTTCAAGACTCTGTACCTACCGGGACCATTGCAATTCAGACAAACAATATGTCCGTGGTATGGTACATCAACAAGTAGGGTAGAACCAGATCTTACCCCTTGTGTCGGGAGGCACTTTGAATATGGCAATGGGCAATGTCTTCCCTACATTTTCTGATTGCGATGCACATTCCCGGAAAATCCAATGTGATAGTGGACAGGCTCAGCAGGGATATCCTCATGCCTCACGAGTGGTCCCTGAAGCAAGAAGTTGCAGACTTGATTTTCCACAAATGGGGCCAGCCATGGTGCAATCTTTTTGCCACTCCCCTAAACAACAAATGCAGCAGCTACTTCGCCCTAGTTCCCACTCTGGGACAGTCACCCAGGAAAGCACTTGTTCACGATTGGCCTCCAGGACTACTATATGCCTTTCCACCTTTCCCTCTAATTCCAAAGGTACTTCAGAAAGCAAAGTCACTGGATTGCAAACTCATCCTCATTGTTCCTTACTGGCCTCATCAGATATGGTTCCTGTTTCCTCACCATCATCTTCAACTGGAGCCTTGGATAGTGGACCCAGTTCCGGACCTCCTGATGCATCAGTTGGATGGGCTTCATCCATCCCTCCAAACTCTCAAGCTGACTGCTTGGTTCCTCCACTTCTGGTCTTAGCCAGGGTCCCCAACATTTCCCCTGCTGTACAACACATTGTAGTGTCCTCACTGCCAGGAAGATTTACACTAGCAAATGGAAGAGGATCTCTTACTGGGCAAAGAGTAATGACATTGATCCTTTCACTGCTCCTGTTCACAAGAGTCTTGATTTTCTGGCCGAAACCTTCAAAAGAGGGGCAGCTGTAGCTACTATTAGGGTCAACTTGCTGCCATCTCTAATTTTCATGTAGGAGACTTGGGTTTTATAGCCCTCAGTAACAGAACCTCCCCCTGGGACCTAAACTTGGTTTTAGCTTCTATGGTTCTGCCACCTTTTGAACCAGCAGCATTTTGTCCCCTGAAATTTCTATCGCGGAAAACCCTCTTCTTGGTTGCTATAACCTCAGCTAGATGGCTTTCTGAATTACATGCTTTGTCTATTCACCCGCCATATCTCATTTTTCACAAAGATAGAGTTCTCTTAGGACCAATCCTTCTTTCTTGCCAAAGGTATGTTCAGAGTTTAACTTAAATCAGCCCATTGAGCTTCCTGTGTTCTTCCCCAATTAGGGCTACAAGGCAGAGTATAGACTCCACCAACTGGATGTCCATAGACAATTACATTTTTATTTACACAGGACCAAAGACCACAGAAAATCATTCCAATTGTTTGCATCCTTTGCTGACAATAAACAAGGTTATCTGGTTTCAAAAGTGACCTTATCAAAATGGCTGTCAGACACAATCAGTTATTCATATGATTTGTGTAAAAAGACACTTCTAGGAAGGCCCAGAGGACATTCAACCAGAGCCTTAGCCACCTCTGTTGCCTTCCAAGCTAAATTGCCATTACATTCAATCTGTGCAGCAGCATGGGCAAATCCTCATACCTTTATCACTCATTACAAATTAGATGTGGTCTCCTGAAATAGGGCATCCTTTGGTTCCATGGTCCTGAAGAGTTTATTCCAGTGAGCCACCCAAGAACCAGGTGCTGGGGACATGGTCCCAACCAGCAAGAATGAAGACGAGATGGGACAACATAACATAAAGAAGTTATGTACCTACCATAATGTTCCATGTTTGTTGTCCTTCATCTTGCCTTCCTTCTTGCGTCCCTCCTCCTTACCCCTTCCTAGAGGATCGAGAGGAGTTCCTTTATTGTTTACACTGGCTGAGTTTCCCGCTGAGATACTAGGTTAATCATGCATTGTTTTTCCTCTTTCCTTCTTAACGTTAAATGTATAAGAGCTTAGTAAGAGTTGCTTTTTACTATGTATGTCTAGTGTGGACTATTACAAATGAGATCTGAGTAGCTACTGCTAGGCATGTTGGGATAAGGGGTAGCTTCGAGCCAGTTAAAGCTTTCGAGCTATAGTAAATCAGCCAAGTTGGAGCCAAGGATCGGCTCCAAACCCAACCCAGTGGATTGACGGGACCCTTTAGGGGGTGAGAGGGGGATGAAGTTTGCACTAAACCTGTCTGCCAGAATGTTGGCAATATCAGTTGGTTCAGTGTATTTTGTGCCATTCTGCACTAACTCAGAGCAGATCTGAGAGTTTCCACTTAGGTTCTTGACATAGCTAAAAAACGCTTTATGGTTATCTTTGTAGTCATTGGCAATTTTTCTTTCGAAACTAGCCTTGGATGATTTAATGAGGGATCGTAGTTTCTTGCTGATACTGATCAAGGATGTCTTTCCTTCTTGGGATTTTACTCTTTTCTGTACTCATTTCCTCCTTCTGTTGCATAGCTTGTTTATGGCAGGGGTTCACTAGACTGGTTTCCTTTTCTTGGAGGAGTGAGTCTTGGTTTTACTTGGGATAGCACAATCCATGCATTCCTGCAGATGCTGATAGAGTACCTTTGTAAAGATTTCAGCAGCTTGGACAGCATTGTCCTTTATCATAGGGGCTGTGAATCTTTCCACCTCAGTATTAAGTAACGTGAAGTTTGCTTTTGAAAAGTTTTTCATGGTGGTTTCCTTGATTAGGGGTGGGGGCGGTATGTGGCTATCCAGAATGATTAGTCTATGGTCTGATCTAACCAGCGAGTGTTTGACCTCTGGTGTGTAACATCGGTTGCCCATGTTGGTGATGACCAGGTCTAATATGTTGCTCCTTCTGGTGGGGGTGTTGACCAGTTGATCCAGGGTGTTCAAGTTTATAAATTCTAGGAAGCATTGGGCAAGGGAGTTAGTACTTGAGTAGTTCTCCCAGTTTATGTTTGGGTAATTGAAATCACCCAATATTAGGGTGTTTGGTAGGACCTTCATATTTCCCAGTGTCTCCAGAAATGCAGAATGGGGGTCCTGGGCAATGGTGGGTGATCTGTAGCAAGCTACAACTTGGATTGCAGTTTTGCCTGTTGTTAGTTGCACATGGATGATCTCTGATGCATTGTGCTGGGCAACTAACCTGGAGGTGTGGGTATCCTTGATGAATATGGATACACCCCCGCCTTTTGTGTTTCGGTCCTGGTTCTGTGGCTGAAAGGTATGGTATGAGTTATAGCCTAGTAGTGCTGGGGTGCTCTCAGGAGCCTTAAACCAGGTTTCTGTTACTGCACAGATGTCGATGTTCTCCATACTGAGGAGTGCCTCGAGTGCGTGCATTTTGAGGTTTAAACTTCTGGCGTTGAGTAGCATTACCCTCAGTTTTTGGTTACTTATGCTATTTATGGTGGTGGGTTTGTCTTTTGAGCCTTGCCTAAAAAAGGCACTATGGGGGCGGCAAGAGCCTTGGCCAGTATTTGAAAGACTAAGGGTGACAGGTGCAAGCCATTTCTTGCGAAGCAACGTAGCTTGTCGAGCATGTCATCCCAGGTGGATAGATACTGGATCCCCTTTGAATGACCTCAGAAACTTAGCCAGTTGTTGAAATTGATCATTTTGTCTTTATACTGTGGCATCATTCTTGGTGAGGGAAGGATGCTACTCAGGGTCAGGGTCATACCGGCCTGGGCTACATGATCAGAGAGCTCTTCCATGTCTCTTTTCATGTAGTCCAGGGAGGTACGTCTCAGGTCATTCACACCAACATGGACAATGACAGAGTTGTATTTGTACTTGTTTTGGAGTGACCTGAGTGCTTGTGTTATGTGGCGGATCCTTGTACCCGACAGGCAGCTAACTGTAACCTTCTCCTTGTCCAGTCTAGTTAGTGAGACATCAGTGTGTCTGACTATAGAGTCACCTATTACTAGTGTGTTGGGTATGTTATTTTGCGTTAAGGGCTGTGATTGCGTGGCACACTGACTATGTGAAGTATGTGTTTCATGGTTGGTGATGGGGTGTGGAGGTTGCTTGGATGTCTGCTTTGGAGGTCTCATTGCATTTGCAAATTTTTAGTTAGAGCCTCCGAGTATGTTTTCATGTATTCATGTGTGTTATTTGCCAGTGTTGGTTTATTAGGTCTATGTGAAACTGGTTGTGTGTTGCAAGAATTGCCCTTCTCCTCTTGACTGTCAGTTCCAGTCTTGGGTTGAGAGAGTTTTGCCTCCAGTTTGGCTGTATAATTGCATCTCTTGCATATATTAGTGTTTGGTGGTAGGAGGAGAGGGTTGTCTGTGTACATGAGGCAGTTGTAACATTGCCTCAAAAATGCCCAGATTCACCAGTTGGACTGGAGAGTACACCGGAAACTGCCCTTTGGACATGCCTGAATAGGTAGAGTAATATATATATATATATATATATATATATATATATATATATATATATATATATATATATTTTCAGAAAATAGAGTAGATACAATCAAAACAACACCTTAAATGCATAGAAAATGCTATCACACTTTAATGTGTAGCCTACAACAGTTAAACAGATTATTTAAACACAAAATGACTTAATTCAAGTGCAGGCAGCAAATAAGTACAATATGTAGCAATAACAAACTTTTTAAATCACAGATTCGCTAAAAAAACTGGCATTTTAGGCAGAATTAGTTAAGACAGCAAGAAAAGCAGAAAAATGATACTTAATCACTCCAAAGTCACTCTTTTGTCTCTCTGCTGCTGTAGACTCTGCAGAACACCTGGAAGGCACTTGCTGAGCGGAATACAAGTGCAAAAACTGTGCATATGCGTTTTTTATAGCAGGGAAGTGAAAGAGATAGAGGTATAAATATTATTACCATCTATTTATATTAAGCAATAAGTTTTGAAAGACTTCATCAATAAGGGTGAATATGTTAAATAACTGTGTGCTATAATCTTTTACTGAGGTTTTATATATGATACATCCTACATTATTGTGATTGAATTGCTTGTCATCTATCTTTCATGTAAATATTAATTCCTTATACAATAAGTAGACATTTATATTGTATTAGAATTCTGTCTAATCAACAATAGTACTATATGTGCTCAAAATAATATAAATATTACTTTTTTCTATTACAAATATTCTCCATATGATAATTCGATTTATGGAGCTCAGATGTTCTGGATTGTCAAGATATAAGTGATAATCTGATGGACTTAGGTTTATCCATCAGATTAGGAATTATTTTCACTCCATGGCTAGTGCAGATCTTAGTTTTGTTAACATTTATTAATTTAAATTTATTTCACAAAAACATTTTTAGTATGCCTGACCAAAACATTACTTTATTGTAAACACTCAAAGTATAAAACTGATAATTTCCTTTAAAAGCTCAAATGTATACTTTATAGTTTTCAGAGGAAAATGTTTAATAGTCACAATGAAACAAAAAAAATACATAGTCTAAATAAACTAAGATGGATTTAACTGTATTATCTTTAAATACCAATGGCTTAAACAATCCTAGCAAGAGATCAAATCTACTGAAATATTTAAAACTGAACAAAGCACAAATTGTCTTCCTTCAAGAAACTCATTTCAAAACAAATGACAATTACAAATGGAATCCTAAGGAATATAGGATATTGGCGCAATCCATTTATAAGACAAAGACAAAAGGGGTAACAATTTTATGGAAAACAAATGTGATTAACCCAGAAATCATTTATAAGTATGAAGATAAAGAAGGCCTTATGGCATTAGTAATAGTTAAATATAATAACAGAATATGGACCCTAGCCAATCTATACTGGTTCCCAGGCATTGGATCAGGAACTGTTAAAGAACACTTGGATTTCATTTCTAATAATTATAAAGGTAACTTAATATTAGGAGGAGATTTTTAACTGTATATTTGATATTTCTGAAACTACAAAGAAAAGACTGCTGCGTGCATCTGCTATATCAAATGCTTTAAACAAGTGGGTAGAATCATATCATCTTGTGGATACTTTCAAATTTAAAGAAGATAAATCTTTGTTGTTTTCCCATCAAGATCACAGATTTGGTACTCAAACTAGAATAGATAAAATATTTGCTGCCCATGACTTGCACTCTAAAATCATTAATTTCTCAATCACTCCCTGCCCCTTTTCAGACCACAATTCATTGATACTAACACTTCAAAATGGGTACAAACCATTAATCTTTAACTCCAGAATTCCAGCATATATAACTAAAATTAAAGAGTTCAAGCCCTGGTTATTATCTGAATTACAGTTCTTCTTAGATATTAATTACACCACAGAGATAACTAAGATAATGATATGGGACTCATTAAAAGTTTGCATATATGGTAAAACCCTAACTTGGTATAAAAAAAATCAGAGAATGTGATTCTGAATTATTAGATCTACAATCCAAACTTTTGTCAGTAAAAGCTGAAAAAAATCAAAATCATTTGGAGATGAAAAAGAAAGTAGAAGTATTAAACAATAAATACAATGTAATTCTAACACATAAAACTAGTTTAGCTTTAGAAAAACTAAAACTTAATACCTTGTCCACTTCTCCCAAATATCTACATAATTTAGCCACAAGAATCAAAATACAATCAAAAGCTAATAACATTAAAAGTATCTTCCATGAAAAAAAAGGGGAAAATGTCTCAGATATAGGTAACATTCTTGATGCCTATAGAAATCACTATATGGAACATTTCCAAAAAGAAAATATAGATATTGATCAATTAAATCTAGATAAAAAATGTTCTATTATAAAAAAAAACAGAAAAATTAAAACTAGATCTGTAAGCACCCATATCCTACAAAGAAATTACAGATACAATAAAAGAGGGTAAAAATAATAAAGCTCCATGTATATATGGCATAATCATGGAAATATATAAACTTTTTCTTTCAAAGATACTTTCCCTCTTTCATAAAATTCTATTAAAAATTCAGTCACAAGCTTTAATACCACCTTCTTGGAGATATTCCTTAATCACAACAATCCTAAGGGAAAACAAATCCCCAAACCTCTGTACCTCATATATACCTATATCATTATTAAATAATAGCTATAAGATATTTATGACAATATTAACTAACAGAATGAAAATACCACTATCCAAAACAATAAATAATGATCAAACTGAATTTATATATCATAGACACACACGACAATATTAAAAGGATAATTTCTCTTATAGATTATGTTAATAAAGAAATAAAGAAACACTCATAATTGGCTTAGATATAGAGAAAGTCTTTGATTCCCTAAATTGGGACTATTTAACCAAAATTCTGGTGTTATTTGAATTTCCTCCTTCCTTTGTTCATCTACTAAAGAATATATATACAAGTAATTTAGCATGTGTTAAGCTAGGTCATTTCACCTTTGAATCTATACATATAACAAAGGGTACTAAACAAGGATGTCCCATATCACCGATTCTATTTGCTTTGGCTATTGAAATATTGGCAGATTCAATACGTAACAATACAAAAATAAGAGGAGTAGATGTTTATGAACAATACATTTCTAAAGTAATGCTCTTTGCTGATGACATATTATTAACATTATCCAATACAAAACAGACATTAGAAGAATTAGATATTTTAATTGACACATTTTACGGGACTTTAGGACTCCATTTCAATAAATCAAAATCAAAATTTTTATTTTTAAATAAAAAAAGAATTGCAGATGAAGGGGAATCATATTATAGGGAAACAATAATCTACCTTAAAATATCTAGGAATTGAGTTATGCAAGGATAATAATGAATTAGTCTCAAAAACTACAATAATATCATCAATACAATTAAAATCTCTGTGGAAAAGTGGAACAAAATAATATTAACATTTGAAGATAGACTGCAGTTAATAAAATGGCTTTACTACCCAAGATTCTATATATAGCTTTGGCAATACAACTGTTACCAGAAAGGAATATACTCAAAGAAATAAACTCATGCCTAATAAAATTGTTATGGTTTCCCAAAAGAAACAGAATAGCTTTAATACATCATGTCAGACCATGGAAACAGGGAGGATTAAACTTTCCTGATATAGAAACATATATAAAATCATCAATATCTAAAACAATATCAGATTGGATATGTCCAAATTATTCTGCAAATTGGAAAGAATTACTAACTGTAATATCAATAAATGAATTTGATTTACAAAAAAATGTCAAATAACAGATAAAAAAATTTGCCCTGGCACATATGTATGAGTATGCAATATAACATAAGTAAGCCCACTAAAACTTGTATGATTAATTATTACATTGACTCATTTAGGAAAATTATTAATGCAAATATAGATATAAAAATATGGTTTGATCTTTTAACACCATTCATAGTTACAAAGAGCTATCCACATAAAATAGACAGAGAAATAATTAATTCATGGGAACAGAAATGATTTGTTTGTTGGTTTCAATGTATCAAAGAACTAAAAGTTCTGGATATGCAAACAATAGAAACAACATACAAAATTCCACAACAAGATTGGCTAACTATGCAAAGCATTCTGATGTATTCACAAGATTTATGCACAATAATTAATAATTATTCATTTAAAGAAATACCTAAACTTACAAAATACCTATATGAAATCATATATAATGATTATGACATGGGAAATACTATTTCAAAATTTTACAAGATATTGATAAATTATAAAACAATACCCAAATCCTCATATTGGAATTATATAATTATATAACAAAAGGACACTCATTACAGCTAACTGAAGAAATTAAATCAAATATTTTATTATCAATAAAACATACATCCTTTATACAATACTGGAAGGTTTTTAATTGGAAATGCTTTCACAGAGCATTCTTAACTCCAGATAGAATTACTAAAATTAAATCTTCCACAAAGGGAATATGTTGGAGGTGTGAGCAAATACACATTGCAGATTGGAATCACATTTTTTACGACTGTGTTAAAATTAAGCCATTTTGGAATGGTATTAAAAACTTTTTACAAGCTTTATTTAATGAATCATTTAACTTATCTAAAGCTCTAGTATTATTAAATGTGTACGAAGATCCTCATTTGAATGAGTCAAATATGTATCTAGTATGGACAATACTTACAATCTCAAGGAAGTGTATAAGAAGAAGATGGAATATAAACAGAATACAGACTTTGGAAGACTTCTATAGCCTACTGAAGACCATAGCATTGTTGGAAATTAAAATTAAAGAATTAAGGATTCATCCTAAGCCATTTATTAACAATCCATGGAAAAAAGTCTTATCATTGAGTGACACTTTACAATAACTGAACACATACACTCTGATAACTGGATTGTTGTACCTATAAGGTAATTGTATATTTTGAGCTCTGTTACAATGTCAGGCTGATGTAAATAATGTACATAGTTATTTAAAATGTTATATACAAATACTATGGGATTTATTCAACTGTATTTGAAAAATAAAAAAATTTTGAGGGAAAAAAAAAAGAAAAAGTCTCCTCAATGCCTAAGGTTATTATTAGTAATGACTGCCCATGTCCAAGAGGAATGTGGGAGCTATTCCCAGCAAAAATTTGCGGTTCACATCCATTCATTCACGATCCTTTTGAGCAGAGTCATAGAGGTGCTCTGCTTAATATGAATTGGTAGCCTATTCCAGAAATGTGGCAATGTCTGTGAGATGAATTTGTCTCTCCAACATGTCCTATTTAAATTGCAGGCCAGATTTAGGCCACTGGACCGGGTAATTCTAGTCCCATTTTACTTATGGATGTGCAGCAACTTCATCAGGTGGAAGTCAGAGATTGCTCTGTAAGCCAGGCACAAGTCTTCCCTAAGCAGCCTATATGCTACTGAGTACAGTAACAAAGAATTCAGCCTGTCTCATACCTCTCAACTGTACACATTTTTGCAGAATGTCCAGATTTTTGCCTTATATTTTTGGTCTGTTTTTCATAAAATTGTGGCTTTCTGGCAAATTAGTGGCAAATCAGTAAAGACTGAAGTTAGAAAATAATGACAGACATTTCAGTTTTAGATTTCATACCCTTCAGAAAATTCATACTAATGCAAAACCTGTTATTCTATCAACTTTCTAAGTTTGTAAGAGCAATAATTTAAAATAGTCCCTATTTGTACCAATTTTTTTATATCTTTGTCCAGATTTCTTACTGCAAGAGGTAGAGCGGTATGGTCTGTCTGTGTAAAGCATGTGCTAAAGACCTGGATCTTCTTAGTTTAAAATGGCTGGGGTATCTCCAGTTGCTCCAGGTTCCTGGTATGGTACATACCAATGGGGGCATTATACTAAATTATGGGCCTGATAAGGGATGAGTATGGGGGGGGGGGTTATAGCCTATTTTGCTCTTGAGACTATGCTTTTGCTAATGAAATGTGCAAAGTAGAAAGCCTTTCTTACTACAGTGGACACATGGTGGTCAAAGTTTAGGTCACAGTCTACTTGTGTGCCCAAATCCCTCACTATAGCATTCTTACTTAAGGTATTATTGTTTATGTGATAGTTAGTAGGGACATTGCTTTCACTGAAGGAGATGATAATAATGCATTTTTTGCATTTAGTTTGAGTCTATGGCTTTGGCACCAATCGTTGGTCTGTGTAAGCCCCTCTTGGAGTACTTTGACATCATCTAGGGAGTCAACAGTCACGCCAAATCTGCAGTAGTCAACAAACTTGGTCAGCCACAGCCCCTTTGTTTTGGTCTGAACTTCTGAGAAGTAAATACCAAACAAAAGGGAGCCCAGTACTGATCCTTGTGGAAGCCCCCTGGTGACAGGTCTGCCAGTTGAGGTGGAGTCACCCACTTTGATAACATGTGTATGATTAGTGAGACAATTTGCGACTCACCTAACAAAGTGGTTGACATTTAGGTGGGTGAGTTTGTCAATAATGCCTAAATGGAGGATTGTGTCAAAGGCCTTCACCAAGTCCAGATATGCTGTGTGCACAGATTTGCTCTCATCTATGACCCTGGTCACATTTTCAATGAAGTCTACTAGGTTTAACAGGTATGACTGAACCTTTACAAAGCTGAACTGGGTTGGATCAAGGGTTTGGTGATCACCTATATCTTTATTTATTGAAATCCATGATTTTACGTTCCATGGCCTTGCAGATAAGGCTAGTTAGGCTTATGGGTTTATAATTCCCTGGATCTGCTGCTAAGCTGCCCTTGTGATGGGGATAATGGTCGTGGTTTTCCATTCAGCTGAGTCAAATCCTGTGTTCAGTCTGTGGTAAAATAGGGTGCCTAAAGGGGTTATTATTTCCTGTTTTAGTTTGTTGAGAATGCAGCCTGGGATGCCATCAGAACCATAGAGGCTGTGTTTTTTTTACCTTAGACAGAGCTTTGATGACCTTACTACCTTCTCATTCTATGCTTCCTTAGGAAAAAAAGGGCTTCTACCCCATAAAAATATATATCCTTTCTTCCCCAACCCCATTCCTGTCTTCCTTTTCTCCTGATCTTCTGTATGTTCCCCTAATTGTTCTTTGCCTTTTTGATTGCCCTTTTACACCAGTTTTCTCCTAATTAAGACAATACACTGGTAGAGACTTTTCTGAGAAGCCCTTATTATGGTTGTCAGCTATTCTCAATGTGCATCTTCAAAAGCATGATACATGCATTCTTCTGAACTCCTCAGGTCACGTGCCTACTACCGTGCAATGCTGTTATTTGCACTATCTAGTGGGGGATTTGCAATCTCATTACTTAAGTTTATTTCCATTATGCTAACTGGCTCATATTACATTGTTAATCAGTTGTAGGCCACATTGCACTACCTCAATTGCACTATTTTGCCATAATGTGGCAGTGTAAGTGATGTTTCTGAATCCAGGGGACTATGTTAATACACTTAATCTACAAATTAAATAATTACTTTAAAATAATGAAAAAAAATCTAAATTGAACCCAGAAGTAGGGGCTGCATCTTACCAATCAATATATAATCCTCCTTTCCTCCCTGCCAAGCAGTGATATTTCATATTACCCAGTCCATGGCAAGTTATATGGCAAAGAGTACAATATCAAATGTTTAACAGCAACTGATGTCAAGGTGTATCAGCTGTCCCCTCACTTCAGACTAGGGTAATTAGGGAGACAGATGTGCACGCTGGTTTTTAGAATAGGTTTTTTCCTCTAGCAAGTGATATTTCATTACAAGGAGGCCAACGATCATCAAGTTAGTGGCAATATAAACAAATCCAGTCCAAAGAGAGAGAGAGGTAGATACGCCACAACTATCGAAGCAAACCAGATGAACAAACGTAGAAATAAAATCCTTTATTCGAATAAGTAAGCGCTTTCACATCACTTAGAATGCTTCATCAGACTTTAACAGAATAAAGAAAATTCAAATCACTTAAATATATATAAGACACCAATAAAACACCATTTCCATGTCACATGTCTTTCAAAGAAAATGACAAAAAGGACAAAAATACATATAAATTGTGTAGAAAGAATTAGGGAGCATCTCCATGCTATTCATAGGGAGAATGAGGGTAATGCCCTGGCTAAACACACTCTGCAGCATGACACTACACATATATTCGGATTTATGGTTATAGGACAGTTGTTTGTGACAGAGAGATTAGGTAATATTGGTAATAATACAGAAAAATCAGAGGCTAGGTGAATAATCAAGCTAGTGGCTGATAAGGGCCATGGTCTCAATGATAAGTTATCATTGAAACCATTTTTATTAGATAGGCCATTTAAACATTAGTTTAATATATTTATATGTTTTTATATGTGTTTTTATTTGTGTTTTATACACAATTTATATGTATTTTTGTCCTTTTTGTCATTTTCTTTTTAAATGGAAGTGATGTAATTTCCTTTGAAAGACATGTGACATGGAAATGGTGTTTTATTGGTGTCTTATATATATTTAAGTGATTTGAATTTTCTTTATTCTGTTAAAGTCTGATGAAGCGTTCTAAGTGACGTGAAAGCGCTTACTTATTCGAATAAAGGATTTTATTTCTACGTTTGTTCGTCTGGTTTGCTTCGATACTTGTGGCATATCTACCTCTCTCTCTCTTTGGACTGGTTTTTGCTTTTTGTGAGGTGATATCTTACCCTGTGCTTGTTCTTCATTTGTGAGCAATATAAACAAAATTCAAACAAAATTCACTCTAGGAGCAAAAATGATTATATTTTTTCATTTTGTATAGTTAAAAAGAATTATATATATATATATATATATATATATATATATATATATATATATATATATATATATAAAACAAAATATAAAAAGGTCTCTCAGTAAAAGTTCCAAGAAAGACGTAGCTAAGCTAGAGTCTTCACTGTGCAATACCTTAAAACTCCTGTAGTGGAGAATGGAGATCATACCTATCAACTGTTTAGATTTTCCCAGAATATCTACATTTTTGCCTGTTTGGTCTGTTCCTAATAAAATTGGTAGTTTTATTGCAAATCATTGATGATTGAGCTCTGTCACAAGGCCCTTCTCCTACAAGTTTACAGAGAATTTTGTGATTGAATAATAGCCTGCGGTCACTAAATCTGACTTTGATACCACAGGAGCTCTGCCACAATGCCCTATTCCTACAAGTTTACATAGAATTTTGTCATTGCATAATAGCCTGTGGTCACTATGTCTAACTTTAATCAGTCAAATACATGCCTGCTCTGTGACTGCACATCTCTGTGAAATAATATGTGTACTCTAAGGACTTCTTACTACGTTGGCTACTGTCCCCTTTTTCTTGAGCAGTAGACTATACTGCACATGCCAGTTATTTAACCTCAGGAAATGACAGCAAACCTGCTTTATTTTGTATCTTCTTGTTAATTGCTTTGTAAAGGCTATAAACTGATTGCTCTCACTTTTGATTCTTATTCAAACCCTCCTCAGATAATCTTACTACTTCTATACATACATGTTTCTTGTTTCCTACTTCCCTATCTCCACAATTTTTAGCCCCATTCCCAAATATCTTTCTTCCTCCCATTCATAATCACGACCCTCCTTATTAGTACCTATCTGTAGATCAGAGTGCATGTGCTGTGTGTACCATATCTTTAAGAAGCATGTCAAGACATTATGTGCATGTATAAATGTTGAGCACATGCCATTCCTAGTGCCATTTTGAGAATGCAGCCAGAGAGTAAGCATGTATGATTTCAGCAGTTAGTTTGTATATAAGTTACTCAAGTTAAAGCCAGTTAACTTCTAGTGTTATGTGTTTGTATAAAATAAAGCTGCTTGAACAGAACCCTAGAAGACTCTTCTATTGTGTCTAAAGTTGGAGAGCAACATGGTGTCAGAACCGGGATCGCCGAGAATAATATTTAGAGCCATGAGGTGCAGAGATAACAGTGAAGGTAAACTAAGAGAAACAAGCATGAAAAAGAGCCAGAACAGAATCAACGGTAAAATGGAGCATTACAAGGGCACAAACTGCATTATTAAACAAACGAGAGGCACACATAAGTTTCTTAACTTAAGGAAAATGTTTAAAATAATGACATTTGACAAAATGATTATTAGAAAAGCAAAATGAGCATGTTTAAGGGCAAAACAAGCATGTTTAGAGTAAAACAAGCACAAGAAAAGTACAATGGGCATGAAAAGAGATTAAACGAGCAAAACGAATATAATAAGGGCAAAAAGGGTACACTGAGCATAAATAAAGCAAGGCGACTGTATTTTTTTGGCAAAGTGCTGTGTTTTGGCATAACTATGACTTTGTATTGTATCAAGGGCATAACTAAAGTTATTCGAAGTATCTCAAAGTGTGTAAAAGTGCTTACAGTGTGTGCTTAATACTGTGTATGTATTTCGAAGAGAGTTTGTATGCAAAGTGCAACTATTTCATGAAGTACAGTCAAAGTATAGCCATTTTGAAAAGTTTTTTGTGCTGGGTGTGTCTGTTTGCAAAGTGCCACCATTACAGAGTGTTTCTTGCACTGTAAAGAGTTTCCTAGCAAGATAGCACCATTTTGGGGACATTTCAGTTTGCTGTGTACAGTTTATTTGCAAAGTGCTATTGCTTCAGCTGTTATTGACTGTGAGCTTCTCTTGCCCAGTTTATTTGCATCATGAAGTCATTTGAGATGTTTCTTAAAATCACGATAAATTACTTTAGCAAGACAGTAATTTCAAGACTATTACAGGGCCCTAGAGACTCTGTCTTGGATGCAAAGAGTTCATTTTGGCAAGTGATGCTTGATCACAAATCCTCATTTCTAACCACTTTTGGTACCCTGTTTGGCAGGTACAGATTCCTAAGGATGCCATTTGCAATAAATTCTGCAAGTGTAGTCTTTCAGTGTGCAATGGAACAAATTTTTGGGGGTTTTCCTTGTGCCATAACAGTAGATGATTTATTGGTTGGAGGCAATGGTGAAGCAGAGCATGACAGAAACCTAAAAAGAATTCTAGACAGAGCGAGTAAAATAAACTGGAAGCTCAGTCCTTTCAAGTGCAAATTCAGGCTACCAGAAGTTACATACATAGGTCATTTGTTTACCAGTATTGGTTTGAGAACAGATCCGACCAAGCAAGCAGCTATTCTAGAGATGTGAGTGCCAGACAATGTTCAAGCTCTACAGCATTTCGTAGGCAAGGTCAACTATTTTGGCAAGTTTATACCAGACCAGTGAGCTGACTGCACCTTTAAGAGAAATAACATGCAAAAATGTTGTACGGTCATGGCTAGAACACCACCAGAAGGCATTTGAAGACCTTAAGCAGAAAATTGCCACCGCACCTACAGTACATTAAGATACTATGATGTTAACAAACCAGTCACTCTTTCCTGTGATGCTTCAAAATTTGGCTTGGGCACAGCTATACTTCAAGAGGGCAGACCAGCAGCCTATGCATCTAGAACACTTACCCAAACTGAGATGCAGTATGCTCAAATTGAGAAAGAACATTTGGCAACAGTATTTGCATGTTCCAAGTTTCATGATTATATTTATAGGTTCATAGGCAGGTACTAGGCTATCGGCCCAAGGGCCTAAGTAAGCCTAGCCAACAAGGTTCCCTGGTTTACGCCACCCAAGAAAGTTAATTTCCTGTGCCCCTATCGAGCAGAGCCGCAGAAGTGATCCCCAGGGTGAATTTCCTATTTCCCATCCACTCATCAAGATTTTTCTTGAAGAGTGCTGATGAGGAACTTTGCTTGACATAGATGGGTAGCTTGTTCCAGAGTATAGGAAGTCTCTGGGACAGGAATCTATCCCTCCAGCATGTCTTGTTTATTGTGGTGACAAGGTTTAGGTCCCTAAGGCGTGTAGCTCAGAGGGATTGGGATTTCTTTAGGTGTAGCATGTCCAACAGCTCTGGGTTTAACATAGCTTTATATGTTAGGCAGAGATCTCCGTGGAGTAGGTGATATGCTACAGAGTAAATCTGGAGTTTTTTGAGACGGTCAGTGTAGGGCATCTGTTTGAGGCCAGTAATCCTCTTTGTGAGGTACTTCTGTGGCCTTTCCAGCTACTGCAGATTTCTTGTGAGGTACATTCCAAAAGGGGCGCTGTACTCTATAATGGGTCTAATGAGTGCCGAGTAGAGGGGAACAATGACCTCTTTTTTCCTAGATGAGAACCCTTTTGTGATGAAGTGTGCCGCATAGAAGGATTTCCTGACTACTGTGGCGATATGATTATCAAAGGAGAGACTACTGTCCACCTGGGTCCCAAAGTCTCTTATCACATGTTCGCCATTAAGTAGACTGCCGTTTATGTGGTAGTTCATGGGTACAGAGTTTTTACCAAAGTAGATGACAGTGCACTTTTTGGCATTGAGCTTGAGGCCATGCCTCTGACACCAGGCATCTGTATCAGTGAGGCCCTTCTGTAGGATGTCCACATCATTTGGGGACTCGACTATGGCTCCTAGTTTGCAGTCACCTGTAAACTTCATTAGCCAGAGGCCTTCTGTGTTAGCCTGTACTTCAGAGAAGTAGACACCAAAAAGGAGAGGTCCCAGGACGGAACCCTGTGGTACTCCACTTGTCACTGGTTTGAAATCAGATTTGGAGTCTACAACTTTTACAGTGTGGGTTCTGTTAGTGAGCCATTTGGCAACCCATCTTGTGACATAGGGATTTATACCTAGTTTAGTGAGTTTAGCTATAATTCCAGAATGGGGGATTGTGTCGAAAGCCTTGGCGAGGTCAAGATAGGCTGTGTGAACCACCTTACCCTCATCTATGTCTTTGGTGACTGCCTCAAAGAAGTCAATCAGGTTTAGAAGGCATGATCTGCCTTTCACAAACCTGAACTGGGTGGGGTCCAGAGTTTGGAGGTTACCAATGTCTTTGTTTATGAGTTCCATGATGATACGTTCCATGGCCTTGTAGACCAGACTCATCAGGCTAATAGGGCGATAGTTCCCAGGATCAGTGGTGGCTTCGCCTTTGTGGAGTGGGATAACTGTTGCTGTGAGCCATTCAGTGGGCAGAAAGCCTGACGTGAGACTATGATTGAACATGGTGCTTAGGTGGGGAGCCAGTTCGTTCTGAAGTTCATGTAAAATGCAGCCTGGGATGTTCTCCAGTGCCATGAATGCTATGTTTTTGGTTTTAGAGAGTGCAGCTTTTTCCTGCATAGATGTGATTATAGGGACTCTGCATTCTTCCTGTATAGATATGGGCCCTTTAGGGAGTGAGAGGGGGGTAAAGTTAGCACTGAACCTATCTGCCAGGATGTCGGCAATATCAGTTTGTTCTGTAATTATCGTGCCATTGTGCTGTAATTCAAAGCAGATCTGGGTGTTGCCTTTGAGATTCTTGACATAGCTATAGAATGCTTTATGGTTGCCCTAAGAATCAGTGGCAATTTTGTTTTCATAGCTAGCTTTGGAGGATCGTATAAGTGATCTTAGCTTCTTACTGAGGCTGACCAGGGAGCTCCTCCACTCATGGGATTTTACTCTCTTTTGCAACAGTTTCTTCCATCTGTTGTAGAGTTTGTTTATGGCAGGAGACTCACAGATTGGCTTCCTTTTTTCTATTTGGGATAGCATGATCCATGTACTCGTGTAAGTGTTTATAGAGTGCGTTTGTGTAGGATTTGTCCATCGGCATGGGTGTCATGAAGTTCGCCACTTCTGTCTTAAGAAGCATGAAGTTGGCTTTGGAGAAATTTTTACCATGGTTTCCTTAATGGTGGGTGGGGGCAGGATGCAGATATCTAGGGTGATTAGCTTATCGTCGGATCTGACCAATGAGGAGTTGACTTCAGGTGTGGAACACCGTTCACTCATGTTGGTAATGTCTAGGTCTAGGATATTGCTGCCCCTGGTGGGGGTGAGGATAAGTTGATCCAGGGCATTCGAATTTATGAATTACAGAAAGCGTTGAGTGAAGGACTTTATACATAAGTAGTTTTCCCAGTTAATGGTGGGGTAGTTGAAATTGCCCATTATTAGGGTGTTTAGTTGAACCCGAATATTTTCCAGTATATCAAGAAAAGAGGAGTGGGAATCCTGGGGCATGGTGGGGGATCTGTAGCAAGCTACAATTTGGATTGCAGTTTTGTCCAGAGTTAGTTGCACTTGGATAACCCCAGATGCATTATGCTGAGCAACTAGCCTGGAGATGTGGATATCCTTAATGAATATGGACACACCTCCACCTTTGGTGTTCTGGTCCAGGTTAGATGGCCGAAAAGTGTGGTATGAGTTATAGCCTGGTAATGCAGGGGGTGCTCTCTAGAGCCTTGAACCAGGTCTCAGTCACTGCAGAGATATTGATGTTCTCCATTTTAAGGAGTGCCTCGAGTGAATGCATTTTGAGATTTAGACTTCTAGCATTGAGTAGCATTACCCTCAGTTTTTGCTTGCCTGTTCCTGTTATGGTGGTGCATTTGTCATTTGAACCTTGCCTAAAAAAGGCACTATAGGGGTGGCAAAACCCTTAGCCAGTATCTGGAATCCCAGGAGGGACAGGTTCAGGCCATCTCTGGCAAAGCATCATAGTCTGTCAACCATGTCATCCCAGGCAGACAGATACTGGATCCCCTTAGAATGACACCAGAAGCTTAGCCAATTTTGCCCTTGTACTATGGTATCATTTTGGGTGATGGCAGGATGCTACTTAGGGCTAGGGTCATACCTGCCTGGGCTACAAGATCGGAGAGCTGTTTCATGTCTCTTTTCATGTAGTTCAGGGAGGTACATCTCAGGTTGTTCCCACCAACAAAGACAATGACAGAGTCATATTTGTACTTGTTGTGGAGTGACCTGAGTGCATGGGTTATGTGGCAGATCCTGGCACCCAACAGGCAGCTGACAGTAACCTCCTCCTTGTTTAGCCTGGTGAGTGGGACATCAGTGTGCCTGACTATGACTAGTGTGTTGGGTACGTTGTTTTGCCTTATGGGCTGTGGTGTATTGGCACACTGAGTCTGTGGGCTATGTGTCATTTGGGTTGTGTTGGGGGGTGGAGGTTGCTTGCGTTTCTGCATTGGAGGTCTCTGTTACTTGAACAGATTATTATTGAGAGCCTCTGCAAATGTGTTTGTGTTTCAATGTGTGGATTTTGGTGGTGTAGATTTAGTGGGACTATGTGATGAGTGTGGTGTGGTGCAAGTGTTTACCTTCTTCTCTTGACTGTTAAGTTCAGTCTTGGTTGGAGAGAACTTTACCCCCAGTTTGGCTAGATAAGTGCATCTCTCACAGGTTGTGGTGCTGGGTGGTAGGAGGACAGGGTTCCCTGTGTACATGAAGCAACTGTTACATTGCCCCAAGATGCCCAGATTCATCACATAGACAGAAGAGAACACTGGGAGCTGACCCTTGGACATGTCTAAATAAAAAAACTATTTTCCTATAGACAAGTGAGGAAAGTGAGATTAAGAGCTGTTTTTCTCTAAGCAAGCGAGGAAGTAAGTACAAAAACTGTTTTCCTCTAGGTAAAGAGGAAGGTTGAGTGCTGTAGCAATTTGTAGCTTATTTAGTGCTAACAACAAGTTCTGAGCAAGTGCTGAACATGAATAAGCAAACTCAAGATCTAAAACTAAGAATCTGTACCTGGATCTTGTGGTAGATAGGCTACCTAGTGCTTAGCACTCCCACTAGTAAGCTAGAATGCTTCCCTCCAACACAGAAAGGCTTGGGGGGCTCAGAAGCTTACAAACAGTCCTGGATACAGCAAACCTGTATCTGGACTAGACTAGTTACAGGAAAGGTGGGAAAGAAGCACAAACACAGGCTTTTAAACCAGAAATTTGAAAGAGATGGAAAAACTGCCCAAGCAGCCAATAAACTACAATTTCTGGGCCAGAAACCACTCTTGTGGTAGATAGGCTCCTTAGCGCCTACCACTCTCACTGATAAGCTAGAAGGCTTCCCTCCAACACAATAAGGCTTGAGGGGCTCAGAAGCTTACAAACAGTCCTGGATACAGCAAATCTGTGTCTGGACTAGACTAGTTACAAGAAAGGTGGAAAACAAGCACAAACATGGGCTTTTAAACCGGAAGGTTGAAAGAGATGGAAAAACTGCCCAAACGGTCAATAAACTACAATTTCTGCGCCAGAAACCACTCTTGTGCTAGATAGGCTACCTAGTGCTTACTACTCCCACTGATAAGCTAGAAGGCTTCCCTCCAACACAGAAGGGCTCAGGGGCTTAGAAGCTTTCAAACAGTCCTGGATACAGTAAATCTATATCTGGACTAGACTAGTTACAGGAAAGATGGGAAACAAGCTTAAATGCGGACTTTTAAACCAGTAAGTTGAAAGAGATGGAAAAACTGCCAAACAGCCAATAAACTACAATTTCTGGGCCAGAATCCACTCTTGTGGTAGATAGGCTACCTAGTGCTTACCACTCCCACTGATAAGCTAGAAGGCTTCCCTCCAACACAGAAAGGCTTGGGGGGCTCAGAAGCTTATAAACAGTCCTGGATACAGCAAATCTGTATCTGGACTAGACTAGTTACAGGGAAGATGGGAAACAAGCGTAAATGCATGCTTTTAAACCAGAAAGTTTAAAGAGATGGAAAACTGCCCAAATGGCCAATAAACTACAATTTCTGGGCCAGACACCACTCTTGTGGTAGATAGGTTACCTAGTGCTTACCACTCCCACTGAAAAACTAGAATGTTTCCCTCCAACACAGAAAGGCTTGGGGGGTGCAGAAGCTTCCAAACAGTCCTGGATACAGCAAATCTGTATCTGGACTAGGCTAGTTACAGGAAAGGTGTGAAACAAGAGCAGACACAGGCTTTTAAACCAGAAGGTTGTAAGAGATGGAAAAACTGCCCAAACGGCCAATAAACTACAATTTCTAGACCAGAAACCACTCTTGTGGTAGATAGGCTACTTAGTGCTTACCACTCCCAGTCAAACCTAGAAAAGCTCGTAGCTGCTTCAGAGTGACAGGATAAAGTGCTTTTATAATAGCTTCAACACATGAAGGCAGAAGATGTCTCTCTCCGTTTGAGATTAAGTGTCTTAAATACTTTACTTTAGGTGACCAGAAATTAATTTTTTTCTTTTGATGCTTTATATCCTTCCTTTGATAATTCACTCTGTAAATGTATGGTGTTCTACTGGCAATGTTTTAGTGTATCTGAAACTATGAGTACATACTGCACTAATACAGTTTTGCATGGAAACTGGATTTCTTCATGTCCTGCTTTAAATTTTGTGAAAAGATTGAGGGACTGTTAACAAACCCTTGGGGCAGTTGTTGCCATGTATATTGAATTCTCCCATTTGTAAAGGCAAATAAATACTGACTGTCTGGATGAATTGGAATAAAAAGAAAGCTGAGCATAAACAAACTACAGAATAGAACGTAGCCCAAGGTGTTATGCAACTTAATAAATTTGCTGGATTAGGTACCACAGAATATGAACGGATGACAATGTGATTTCCTGCACAAACCTATATGTATTTCTGCCTGGCTTTTTAACTAGGAGAATCGAAGTATTACAGCAACTATGTGTTTTTGCTATAATACCTTGCTGGAGCAGAAATTCAATTACAGGTTTGATTCCCTGTTCTGCTTCAGGTTTAAAGAATACAGTGCTATATGAGAAAGTGGCTTCATAGGATCTACACATATTTTCACAGTTCTAGCAGATTTTAACAGACCTGCCTCACTGGACTGCTTTATCCACAAAATGTCATGAACCTACTGTAGTAGCTTGTCATCTGTGCTTGAATGTAACTTTTCTGTCTTTTCTTCTGAGACACTGAGTACAACAATAACTTATTTTTTGGATTCAGCTGGTATATGTATTTGCCCTTCAGCAGTTGAATGATTTGGGTTCTTTGCTGGTGCCAAGCCCAGCTTTGTCTTTTAATATGTCATATATATATATATATATATATATATATATATATATATATATATATATATACAAACACACACACACACACACACACACACACACACACACACACACACACACACACACACACACATACACACACACACACACACACATATAGCTTTACCACCATATGGTTGAGCACACAGTGCACGAACCTGTATATGTCCGAATGTAATTAGTGAATCCTGGCATGCCGAACGGTTGGAATGCCGCAAGAACACCGAATATGACATTTCCGACTGCTTTACATCCAGAAACGAGTGCTAACATGGGTCAAAAAGGGGAGGGGAGTTTGTGATTCGCAACATCTGCGTTCACAAATGTGGGATATTGCTTAAGTGCTCGGATCCATAATCCAACCGACACAAAACTCCAGCACTCTAAATAAAGCCCAAATTGGCTAAAATAAAAAAACACAACACTCAGGAAAGTGCCAGTCCATTCTTTTAATGGCAGACATGTTCCGCCACACCCAACAAACCAAGGTTTCGCCTCATGGCATCATCAGTGTATAATTCCGGAAAGAGGAAGCCCCTATTTTATATCTTTGCCCTTAAAGCAACACCATTATAAAACAGTACTACTTTCCATCACCTAATGTATATCAAACACCATACATATTCACAGCATATAGTAATAAAACATACATACATTGATCTTCACTTTAGTTCACATCATTTTTCAAAAAAACACATATTAATAAATAAATGTCTGATTAAAAAATATCAGTAGTTCAAAATGTCAAAATCAGCAAATATTCCTACCAATGTTCATTTAGACCTGGCTTAAATAATGCACCTAAATTTACAATCCGCATTCTTTCTTTATTTGTAAGAATCTTATGTCTGTGTGCTATTGTTATATCTGATCCTACTACTTTGTCAATACCCAAGTATATGAAATGTGCTCTAGGGTGCACCTGTATATGTTTATATAATGCACTGCGTGCCCTCTTACAGTTTATATCACTGATATGTAATGATATACGCTGTTTCAAGCTTAAAGATTTAAAAAGCTTGTTTCAGCTACATATTGTACTTATTTTACTGCCTTCACGTTAACAAAGTCGTTTTTGTGTTTAGATTACCTGTTTAACTGTTGTAGGCTACACACTCAAGTGTGATAGCCATTTCTGTGCATGTAAAGAGTTTTTTTGATTGTATCTGCTTTATTTTCTGAAAAAAAAACAAATAATATATTTGTTTTCCCGGCTTTCTAAGCTAGCATAGCCAGTTTTCAGGTTAGTGCTGATTTCAGGGCTGTGTTACAAGTTTCTGTGTTTGCCCATACCTTACTTGGATAGAAAGAAGTTTCTCTGTTCACCTGTGAGAGAGGTGAGCTTTGAGCAGCCTATCTGTCCCTGGAGGAGTAGTGTCAGCCCAGAAATTAGTAGTTTATTGGCCATTTTGGGCTAATTTCTGTCTCTTTCATTTCCCTGCTATAAAACCCACATTTGCATGGTTTTGCACGCCGGGCAGCGCCGGTTAGATAGGGTATAACTATTCCCAGCTCCACAAAGTCAATTTTTCCCTTGGAACTAGACAGACTTTCAAGTTAAGCACTCAAACCATTCACTTCTCAGCCCGGCACTTGCTCAAAACTCATAGCAAGCACTAATAAACCTTAGCACTAGACCCCTCTATAGTGTAGAGAAGGACAAGGCTCTCTATTCGACCTTACCAGCCAGTCAATAAAACAGTTCACTGTACCTATCCAGGCATGTACAAAGGGCAGTTTCAGGTGTACTGTCCAGTCCAACTGGTGAATCTGGGCATTTTGAGGCAATGTTAAAACTGCCTCATGTACACAGACAATCCTCTCCTCCTACCACCAAACACTAATACATGCGAGAGATGCAATTATACAGTCAAACTGGAGGCTAAGCACTCTCAACCCAAGACTGGACCAGACTGTCAAGAGAAGAAGGGAATTACTTGCATCACACCACCAGTCTCATATAGACCTATGAAACCAGCACTGGCAAAAAACACACATAAATACATGAAAACATACTCGGAGGCTCTAAATAAAAATCTGCAAAAGCAACAGAGACCTCCAAAGCAGACATCCAAGCAACCTCCACCCCCCAACACAAACCATGAAAAACACATACTTCACAAAACCAGTGTGCCATGCAATCACAGCCCTTAAGGAAAAATAACATACCCAACACACTATTAATAGGTGACCCTATAGTCAGACACACTGATGTTCCACTCACTAGGCTGAACAAGGAGAAGGTTACTGTTAGCTGCCTGTCGGGTGCCAGGATCTGCCACATAACACAAGTACTCAAGTCACTCCAGAACAAGTACAAATACGACTGCCATTGTCCATGTTGGTGTGAATGACCTGAGCTGTACCTCCCTGGACTACATGAAAAAAGACATGGAAGAGCTCTCTGATCACATAGCCCAGTCTGGTATGACCCTGACCCAGAGTAGCATCCTGCCCTCACCAAGAATGATACCATGGTATAAAGAAAAAAATGATCAATTTCAACAATTGGCTAAGCTTCTGGTGTCATTCAAAGGGGATCCAGTGTCTGTCAGCCTGGGACGACATGCTCGACAAGCGACTCTGCTTCGCTAGAGATGGCTTGCACCTGTCACCCTTAGGATTTCGAATACTGGCCAAGGCTCTTGCCACCCCCATAGTGCCTTTTTTAGGCAAGGCTCAAAAGACAAACCCATCACCATAAATAGCACAAGTAACAAAAAACTGAGGGTAATGCTACTCAGTGCCAGAAGTCTAAATCTCAAAATGCAAGCACTCGAGACACTCCTCAGTATGGAGAAAATCGATATTTGTGCAGTAACAGAAACCTGGTTTAAAGCTCCAGAGAGCACCCCAGCACTACCAGGCTACAACTCATACCATACATTTCGGCCACAAAACCCGGACCGAAATACAAAAGGCGGGGGTGTATCCATATTCATCAAGGATACCCACACCTCCAGGTTAGTGGCACAGCACAATGCTTCAGAGATCATCCACTTGCAACTAACAAGGGCAAAACTGCAATTCAAATTGTAGCTTGCTACAGATAACCCACCATGTCCCAGGACCCCCATTCCACATTTCTGGAAACACTGGGAAACATAAAGGTCCTACCAAACACCCTGATATCGGGTGATTTGAATTACCCAAACATTAACTGGGAGAACTACTCAAGTAATAACTCCCTTGCCCAACATTTCCTAGAATTTATAAACTCAAATACCCTGGATCAGCTGCTCAACACCTCCACCAGAGGTGACAACATATTAGACCTGGTCATCACCAACATGGGCGACCGGTGTTCCACACCGGAGACCAACCCCTTGCTGGTTAGATCTGACCATAAAGTAATCACTGTGGATATCCACATTCTGCCCCCACACTCAGTCAAAGAAACCACAGTGGAAAACTTTTCAAAAGCAAACTTCACATTACTTAAGACCAAGGTGGAAAGTTTCAAAGCCCCCATGCCAAAGGATAACGTTGTCCAAGCTGCAAAATCCTTTACTAATGCACTCTATGGGCACCTACAAGAATGCATGGATCATGCTATCCCAAGCAAAACCAAGACTCACTCCTCCAAGAAAAGGAAACCAGTCTGGTGGAACCCTGCCATAAACAAACTATACAATAGAAGGAGGAAACTAGCACAGAAAAGAGTAAAATCCTAAGAAGGGAAGACATCCCTGATCAGTATCAACAAGAAACTACGATCCCTCATAAAATCATCCAAAGCTAGCTTCAAAAGAAAAATTGCTAAGGACTCCAAAGATAACCATAAAGCATTATTTAGCTATGTCAAGAATCTAAGTGGCAATTCTCAGGTCTGCTCAGAGTTAGTGCAGAATGGCACAAAATACACTGAACCGACCGATATCACCAACATCCTGGCAGACAGGTTCAGTGCAAACTTCACCTCCCTCTCACCCCCAAAAGGGCCAATAACCATACCAGAAGAATGTAGTGCCCCTGAAATCACAGACACTCAGGTTAAAACAGCCCTCTCCAAAGCCAAAAACACAGCATCAATGGGACTGGACGGTGTCCAAGGCTGTATCCTACATGAGCTCAAAGATGAACTAACCCCTCACCTAAACACATTGTTCAAATTCAGCCTCTCCACAGGCTATGTGCCCATAGAGTGGCGCACAGCAACAGTTATTCCACTCCATAAAGGTGGAGCCACAACAGACCCTGGGAACTATTGCCCTGTAAGCCTGACTAGCTTGGTCTGCAAGGCTATGGATCGCATCATCATGGATCTCATAAACAGAGACATTGGGAACCTCCAAACACTGGACACTACCCAGTTTGGCATTGTCAAGGGCAGATCATGCCTCCTAAACCTGATGGACTTCTTTGAGACAGTTACCAAGGCTATAGACGAGGGAAAGGTGGTATACACAGCCTACCTAGACTTCACAAAGGCCTTCAACACCATTCCCCATTCAGGTATTATAGACAAGCTCACCAGCCTGAACATAAACCCCTATGTCACGAGATGGCTCATGGACAGAACCCACATGATAAGAGTTGCGGGAGCTAGGTCTGACTCTAAACCGGTAACAAGTGGCGTTCCCCAGGGCTCAGTCCTAGGACCCCTCTTGTTCGGCATATACTTCTCAGAGGTACAAGCAAGCACAGAAGGACTATGGCTGACCAGGTTCACAGACAACTGCAAACTATGGGCTATAACTGACTCTCCAGCAGACACAGACATCCTCCAAAAAGGTCTCACTGACACAGATACCTGGTGTGAAAACCATGGCCTCAAGCTAAATGCCAAAAAGTGCATAGTCATCCCCTTTGGAAAAAACAAAGTATCCACAAACTACCACATAAGTGGTAGCTCCCCAAATACGGAAGATGTAATAAGGGTTCTGGGGACTCAGGTAGATAGTAACCTCTCCTTTGATAATCACATTGCCAAAGTAGTTAGAAAAACCTTCTATGTGGCCCACCTAATCACAAAAGGGTTTGCATCCAGATCAAAAGAAGTCATTGTGCCCCCCTACACATCACTCATCAGACCCATCATAGAGTACAATGCCCCACTTGGTATGTACCTTACAAGACACCTGTAACAGCTGGAAAGTCCACAGAAGTACCTCACCAAGAGGATCACTGGCCTCAAACAGATGCCCTATGCAGCTCGACTGAAGAAACTCCAGCTGTACTCGGTTGCATACCGCCTACTTAGAGGTGATCTCTACCTGACATACAAGGCCATGTCCAACCCAGAACTGACGGACATGCTCCACCTAAAGAAAACCATATCCCCTCGAGCCATATGCTCCAGGGATCTAAACATCACCACAACAATAAATAGGACGTGCTGGAGGGATAGATTCCTGTCCCAGAGATTTCCCATGCTCTGGAACAAGATTCCAATCTACATTAGGCAGAGCTCCTCGCCTACCCTCTTCAAGAGAAACCTTGACGAGTGGATGGGAAACAGAAAGTTTACCCCGGGGATCACATCAATGGTTCTGCTGGACAGAGGCACAGGGAACTAATCTAAGGGGGTGGTAAAAGCCAACACATTCTGGCTAGGCTTATAAATGCCTTTGGGCAGATAGCCTAGTACCTACCTATGAACCTATAAGATGCTTGTCCTACGTAAAAAGAACCACACTGGCATACAGCCATATATATCACCCACTCACTCATACAAGTTATAAGATGTCTAATGTCATATACTTTGGTGGTGTTAACTGAAGTGAACAATTTTGTTTTTGAAATTACTTTGCAATAAATAAAATGTCCACAAAAAGCACTTCCCACCAATCGACTCTCAGTTCTCCTCTCTGCTGGACTTCTACTTTTTTTTAAATTAGATAAGCTCTCCCCAATGGTCTTTCCTCTTCTATCACCAAAAGCATGTACATATATATGAAGACAATGTTTTTATACACCCAGATACTAGTGAAGTTTTTAGTCTTAGAACACAAGCTACATGTGATACGTTACATGTGGTTTATTTAGCTATTTGTTGTACATGCAGTAAATTTTATGTGGGCAAAATGGACCGTAGCCTAAAAGAAAGGATAAGAGAACATTTATACCACATAAGAAAATCCAATAGTGTAAATGCATTAGCTAAACATGTGATTACTACAGATATGCAGCATATTTTTAAATTTACAGTTTTAGCTATGAATATGCCAAACATTAGGGGGGGCAATATTAGAGTTAGGACAAAAGAAATTGAGGCACAATGGATAGTGAGGCTTAGGGTGAATTTTGGACATGGCCTCAATGACTCTGTACGTATAAAACCAATTCTGTCTAAAAGAGTTTTACCTAGATGGTGTAAGTGAAAGTTATTGCTTGTTTGTCATATATTTTAAATGTTTTTAAATAATTACTTGATGAAAGTTTGATTTAGATAATGTTTTATTAATATATTTCTTGTAAGATAGACTGTGTTCTTAAATTTAATAGTCATGTGATATTAATTAAGTAATATATAAGGTGTGTCCTGCATTCACATGCACCTGATGAAGCTATTGTGAAAGCGCTTGTGCTGAATAAAGAGAGCTGCTCAACTACACTACAACTTGTTGGAGTATTTGATGGTTTATGAATATTGTGGAGCCAAACCTTTGCTGTTTATTTTCTTAATTTCCCATTTTTTAATAAAATAAGCTTTCAATCCCCCATTGATATTAGGTGTCAAGGTATTGATAATACTGAACCTAAATCCACTGAAATTCACATACTTTCTAGAATGTTTGTGGAGAGCATTGGTTTCTTTGTTCACACTTATTTCATAAAGGTGCTCATAAATCCTCATTCTTAAAGCTCTCTCCGTTTTGCCAATGTAAAAAGTGGGACACCCTTCACATTTTGCCAAATTTATTAACCTTTTAGAACAACAATTTCCACTTTTAAATTACACCCTACTCCCTAATTCATTCCCTAAAAAGATGTGATCACCCTTTATAATAAAAGGGCATTGCTTGCATCCACCACAAGGTACTGTGCCAACTTTCCGACAGTTGACCGGGAAACTTTTTAATTCAAGGTTTGTTTAAAATTCCTTCCTGTTTTAAAAGAAAAAAAGGAGGGCTAGACCTACTGCTTCCTGCACTTCATTGTTGACTCTAAAAATACACCAGTTTCTCTTAACAATATCTTGAACACTTCTGGTGTACTGATTAAATTCAAGTACTAAAGCTCTTTCATATGTGGCTTCAGAGTGGGGCTCCTTAGTCTTATCAAGTCCAACCCCTAAGAGTGGTTTAAATTTAATACCCCAACCCCTTTGAACTTCATTAATGATGTCTGTAACTAATTTGTTGAGGTAACCCCTTTCTAAAAACATCTCTTGCATCTTAGCCAGTTCAATACCAACATCAATTTGTTCAGATGTCATCCTGGCAAATCTAATTGCCTTCACACTAACCAAATTATTTTTATTAAATTTTAAACTGACCTCGGCTGCTGGTGTTGGACTGAACTTATTTGGTTGTTTAGTTTTTGGTTTCATGTTATTTTGAAGTTAGTTAATTGCTCCGGCTCAATGGCTTAGTTAGGGATGGCAGGTTGCTTCATTTGCTCAGGCTCAAACCCAGTACCAGGGTTACGTGAGACAAGAACCTGAATCCTTTACACCAAGTACCAGATTATGCAGAAAATATGAATTTGATTGCATTTTAAAGGAACTGAGTTTCAGTGCATTTTCATGGAATTGTGGGTTTCAGTATATTTTCAAGGAATTGTGAGCTTCAAGGAAAGAGAAGTTTACTGCTGCTCATGGTAAGTCTATTTTCAATGTGCAGCTGTTTTGTTTAGCAACCGGCCATCACTGTGCTAGAGAGTTTGAAAGCAATGTATTAGTAGCACATCAGGCAGTATGTTTGCTTTTGATGTAGGAAGCTGCAGGCTCTACTCCCAAACCATGTAGATGTGCTGATACTATGTTGTACTTTAAGGGGGGGGGGGTGAGGTGCTGCAGTCCTGAGTGTGCCATTCTTGGGATGAGATGCTTAGTAATTATGAAGGTATTGTTAGTTTGCCATCAGTTCCCTATTGCAATATTACCAGCTTATTTTTTAAAGGTAACTTAAGCAATTTCTTCTTCAAGGGCAGCTGTCACTGAATTTGTAGATGAAACACTGAAATATAAAGATGTTTGCTAGCAGCAACCTCTTCATTAGGTATGGAGCTCTTTAATCTGGAATTATTCAGATGACTTTTACATCTGCAGAGATTGTGCATATTGACCGATATTGAGTGTTGAGTGGCCTTTTATAGTTGAAATGTTTTGAAATGGGCAGTTTTGCCATTATTGTTTCATATGTTTTGTTTCATTACTTGAAAAATGTCCAAAACTACAAATTTAAAACACACTCTAACAAGTGGTGCTATATTATACAAGGAATATAAATTAATACAATCAGGAAGGTGAATCAAAGAACATGTTCATGCCTGTTTGGTCCTAAAAATATGTCCGAGGTGCCTATGGTTTGAAAACAGCCCAAAGGTAAACTTTATCTCCACTGACCAGATGCATTTACTTTGAATGTGGGTTTCAATGCCGTTTCAATGAATGTGAGTTTCAAGGGCAGAGAGGTTTACTGTTAATGCCAAGTCTGTTTTCATTGTGAGACTGTATTGTTTTGTTTAGCAACTTTTTATCAGTGTTTGTGAATTTGAAATGAAAGTTTTAAATTAAATCCAAATATCAGTAATCATTGTAGAAGTAAACAAGAAAATAATATGCACACTGACAGGTGTGAATGGTATTTATGGTACTGGGGAGAAATAACCAAGTAATGAGACGCTGGAATAGCTACAGGGGTAGGGAGCTGTATGTGTATAGTGGGGGCTCTAATCCATTACCTTCCCTAGGGCCCCATTTGATCATGATCTGGCCAGAGGTCAGTTCCTAAACAAATTAGCCCCTACAAACACTTTAAAATAATTATGTTTCCAGATAGAGAAGCACTTCTCCTGTTCAATGGCAGGTTTGTCTTCAAGGAGTACATGTCATTGAGAAGGTCTTCATTTCACATAACGCAGTTTGCGCTGTCTGAAAATTCAGCTCATAGCACCTTCTGTGTGGAGCCTGCATGTCCTCCCCATGGTTGAGTGGCGTTTGAAAGACATGAGTGAATGGGCGTGCCTTCGTTGAAGGTTGGGTGTCGGGCTGGCACCTTGGCACCGTAAAAATCTACTGCCAATTATTAGCGGACTGGAGTTCTGCTGTGGCGACCCCTAACCAGGAAAAGCCGAAAGCAGAACAACAAGCAGTGCTAAGGGATATGTCTGTAACTTTATTGTCTGTATAGAAAAATCAGGTATAGAGAATGCATTGAAATGCCTCAGTCTTTTTGGAACTACATCACACATTTTCATAACTAGACAACTTGCATATTTAACACCTATTTTCTGTCAGGATTACATCACACATAGGCAGTTCAATCTTATTTTGTACCTTTGATAAGATACTATGGTAGGAGTACAGCAGTTAAGTTTTCTTTTAAATTAGTGTGACTGCATTAAAAATAAGATCAGGGACTATTTTTTTAAATCAGTGAATACAGAAATTTAGTACATTTAAAGTAAAATGTCATTGCCACAAAAGCTTTACAATCTGTGTTATGTGTATTCCCAGCCACACATCGCTTCACACAATAACAGTTCTAGCAAACAACCATTGATTAAGAAGAACTTTGTGCAGATAATTTCTGATCAGGCAGCAGTTAGCTGGCCTTTTCATTGAAAGGCTTCTGTAATTGTTAAGAGAAAAAGTTTTAAAAACATACTGTTATTTGTCTTTTTCCTGTTCTTGCAAAGTGAACATGTTATTTGTTGGGATATGCCTATCAAAGATGGACCTCATCTGTGAACAAAATGCAGCATTGCTTATGAACCTGAATGATATCTGATTTCTGCATTTCAGAATAAAGAGATTTAGTTATAGCTCAGTGAAGCCTGGGATAAGGACGCACGGCCGAGTAAGAGTTAATTTACTGGAGCAGGCTGTGTGTCCTGGAAAATTTGAGCTACCGTTGTTGAATTGAACATTTTGTACTTCTTGAACATTCTGTACTAGCTGTGGGTTTGAGGTAATTTGTGATAAAAATGTTTTTCCTATATGTTTTTCATAGCCAACTGTCAATGGTCAGAAATGTAACAAAAAGTTGTTTTGCTTGCAGTATAAAAGTTGATGTCAGTAAACAAGTTGATCAGATCAGAGGAGATCAGATCAAGTCCAGACCGGACATCTTGGTCAACATGCTGTGTAATCTGGTTAGCTGTTAATAAAGGAAAATTCATCACCTGAGGCAGATGCGACTCGTTTGAATTTTTTCTTCTGACATTTTGGTCCTTCGGACTGGAAACCTCTACGAAGATATGGATCAGGCCGACAGAGAGACCGAAAAACCTGTGCAGGTGAGGGTTTCTCATCTTAAGATTCCCTCGACTGAAATCCCTCCGACTGATTTGTCGTTGAAAAGAGGCCAGCCGCTCTCTGATCCCTATCTGAGGGATGGTTTCTGAACAAAAAGGGGAAACGGAGTCTCATCTGGTTCAGGTAGGATGAAAAATAAATTTATTTTAATTTAATTTAATCTTGTCGACAAGGTTTTATTTTTAGTTAAGGATGGGTAGGATTACTTGTTAAAATTATTTTGTTAGGGTCACCTATTAAGATAGTCCCATTTTATAATAAGCCCTGTAAAATAATTTTAATACAGTCCTAAATACCTGAGAAAAAAGAAGAAAAAAAAAAAAAGGGGGGGGAAGGTAAAATAAGAAATCTAGGGGAAACATGGGTTTGAGTTGCTGCACGTGTGAGAGTAATGCCTGTTTAAATGTTGATGCTAAGTATATGAAAGGTTTAAACAAAAATAATGTTAAATTTTTGAAAAAGTGGAAGTCGAGATATGATTTTGATGGTACACTGAATAAGAATGCCTGTGCAAAATTGGTTAGAGATTTGAAAAGAGATGCGGGAACTAGAACTAAAAAACAAAGACAATTGGGATTTCCCCAAGCTCAAAAATGGTTAGAAGAGGCAAATAAACGAGCTATAAAAGAAAAACAGTGCTGGGAAAAAGAAAAAATAAATCAAAAGGGATCACTGGTGCCAAGTGGAAAAGTAGCTTTATTTTTAGATAAGGAGGATGAGGATACAGTTTGTGCGGTACAAAGGCAGGCAACTACCCCACCGTATGGGGAAATTGCTGGTGCTGTACTGGCGGAACCTCCTCAATATCAATCTGAAGATGTGGGATCTGTACAGCAGGGTGGGTTATTGGCTGCTCAAGGAAACGTTGTGACCCCTCCAATTTACCTGCAAATTCCCATAGTACCCAAGGTTGCTTTGCAACAGGTAGACCAACCTATGCAGTTATGGTCGGGACCAACAGGGCAAGGACGTTGGGCCATTAAACTTTCTGACCACTCAGAAGCCCTTCCCTTAATACAAGTTGCAAACCCACAAGCAGGGGATGTTGGACAAGAGCCAACTATTTTAGTTTATCCTCCCTGGGCTAGAGAGTATATAAAATGAGCTACAGATGGTATTCTTCATCCCAAGGTTAATTTTCAAAAGTTTTCTGAGGACATAGTTGGTATGCGTTTAAGTTATCATCTAAATGGTTTAGAACTAGAACAAGTAGTGCGACAAATCCTGGGTCCAGATTGGCACTTAGTTTGTGGTACTTGGACATGTAAGGCAGATGACGGCACTACATTAAAGCATAATTCTGGGGTGTTAGACACGCGAGTCACTGATCTGTTGAAGAGAATTTCTGATAAGTGGCGTCCAAGAGCAGATTGGACAGTAATAAATCAGTGCATCCAAAATGATGATGAATCTGTAGATCACTATATTGTAAGATTGACAGAAGTGTTCAATAACCATTGTGGAATGATGATTCCGCAGGATCAGAATACTGATAGTCCGTACGAACAGCAATTGAAAAACACTTTTCTTAAAGGTTGTAAGGCTCCGATAAATAGTTTTATAACTAAGCATATGGTTGATCACAGAACATGTAGACTGCAACCTTTGTTGGAATATGCATGGCATGCTGAGCGACATTTCAATTTAAAAAAGAAAAAGAAAGTACAAGTGTTAGCAGTAGGGGATGATGGTGATATATTTTTGGTACAGGACCAAAGGGGGCAAGGGCGCTGTGGTGGCGTACAAAGACGTGGGGGACCAAAATGGGACACGTCGTATAAACAGGGTGGACATTCAGAGGAATATGAGGGGAGATTAAAACATGGAGAATGTTTTAAATGCAGTAGACGTGGGCACTTTGCTGCCGACTGCAAAGAGTGGCAACATCCCCCACAGCTTACGAACAAGGGCTCCGCATGACTATATGATAGTAAAGGAAGGCGCCAAATTCATTATTGTGATTATTGTAGAGAAGAAGAAAGCGAGAATGATTGTGATGATGATGAGGCAGATACTCTCTGCGATGAATGTCAGGACACCCAGGAAATTAAGGAAGGGTGGGATTGTGACTGTGAAGTCATAAACCTGGCACATTTGGGTATTGCTATGCATCTGGATCAAAAACCCATGATAGAGTTTTTGGTTGAGGGACAGAAAGTGGAGTTTTTATGTGATTCAGGTGCATTGCGTACGCTTTTGGGTCCAGCAGTTCTACCCCCAAACTGCGAAACAGATGAGTTTGTCCTTGTGAAAGTGGCAAACGGGAAAATCTATAAGGAACCACTGTCTCATCCTGTATTGTTCACAGATCCGCAAACAAACCAAACTGTTAGGTGTAGGGCAATTATATCGAATGTTTGTCCAGTTAATTTGCTGGGAAGAGATTTGATGCATTTGTTTGGAATAGCGGCAATTCCCACACCTAAAGGCATTGAGGCAAAAAGGTTAGCGGATAGCTTGGTGGTACAAGGAGTACAAGACTTGTTTTACTGGTATAGCCAGGACTTGATTTCAAACGGGCCAGGGAGGGTTGATACAGATTTGATCAACCTAGCTTTAAGTAAATCTAGGAGCGGGTCACCGCAGGTTGCGGCGCACTTACATTGTACTATGTGCTACAGACAGGCCCCTGGTCCGGATAAAGAATTTGAAAAATAATTCTTTAGGCACAAATGTGCAAGGATAATTTTGAATGATATGTTTTGGGATAAGCAAGGTAATACAGTAGTGACCTGTACTTTGACCAAGGAAATGAGTTCTTTATATCGCTCAGGTTATAGCCCACATATTTCAATTACTAAAGCGGTGAGGACACATTGGGTAGATTTGGCGAAAAAGGTAACAAATTGGGACACAATGTCCGAAAGTCAGTTGAAGGATCAACAGATCCAGGTACAAAGATTAAATTGTGTGACTTGGGCACAACCAAGTGTGCACCTCAGGGATGACAAAACAGAAATGGCATGACAAATCCTCCTAACTCAAGAGGAAGATAGTGCGTTAAGTGCCTTACCTGTAGATTTATGATCAAAAGGTAAAGGGGATGTAGGACTGATGAAAACAGCAGGTGAAGTTTGTATAACTCCAAAGTCAGGTTTTAGACCTCATAAGCACCAATACCCGCTAAGTAAACAAGCAGAGGAAGGAATTAAGCCAGTCATTGAGCAGCTAAAACAGGTAGGAATTCTTGTTGAATGCCCAGATTCACCCTGCAATACTCCGTTGTTTCCTGTAAAGAAACCAGATGGGTCATAGAGGTTGGTTCAGGATTTACAAGCAGTTAATTCGGCTGTGATCCCAAGAGCACCGGTGGTCCCTGACCCCTATACATTACTTAATGATTTATTACCTCAGCACAGATATTTTTCTGTCATAGATATAAGCAATGCCTTTTTCTCCATACCACTACATAAGGAGAGTAGATTTTGGTTTGCATTCACTTATCAAGGTAAAAGATACACCTACACCAGATTGCCACAGGGCTATTGTGAGAGTCTGACAATATTCGCACAAGAAATGGCTGCGAATTTAGCTCAGTTTGTTCCCCCAGAGGGAAGCCAGGTTCTGTTGTATGTAGATGATATTTTGTTGGCCTCACCCATGCAGGAAGGTTGTAAAAGGGATACCCTTGCCCTTCTTAGTTTTTTAGCTGAGCAAGGACATAAGGTAAATAAAGAAAAGTTACAATTGTGGAAAGCACAAGTAAAGTACTTGGGTTATTTAATTTCGCAGGCAGGTAGACAACTGGAGAACAAAAGAAAACAAGCAATTCTTGAGGCACCTATGCCTATGAATAAGCGGGAGATGATGTCCTTTTTAGGTGTGACTAATTTTTGTAGAAGTTGGATCCCTAACTATGCTGAGGAAGTAGGGCCATTGACCGCACTGATCTATGATATTCCCATGGCGGCTAAGAATAATATACAGTGGACAAATAAGGCAATACAGGCATTTATTAGAATTAAGCAATTGATAGCAGGATCCTCTGTTTTGGGTTTTCCAAACTATTCTAAGCCGTTTGTACAAATGGTTGATTGTAAGGGAGGATATATGACTTTGGTTCTGGTACAAGTACATGGAGATAAACAGAGGCTGATAGCTTTCTACTCCTCCAGATTAGATCCTGTTGCAAGGGCATTGCCGCATTGTGTTCAAGCTGTAGTGGCGGCCGCCATGGCAGTACAAGCCTCAGCATCATTAGTTTTGTTTCACCCATTACAATTGCGGGTTCCACATTCAGTAGCTACTATACTTTTGCAAGATAAGATAACATTTTTATCTCCTAGTCGACATTTGTTGTGTATGACAGTGCTGCTGACCCAGCCTCATATGACCATAGAAAGATGTACTACTCTTAATCCGGTGCCACTTTTGCCAACTCCAGCAGAAGGTACTCCACACGTTTGTTTAGAGAGCATTCATGACAAAGTACTTCCCCGACCAGATTTAACGGATATTCCGTTAATAGATTCTGATCTCGTTTTGTTTGTAGACGGATCAGCAAAGAAAGACACTGTAGGAAAAACACTAGTAGGGAATGCTGTCACCACAGAAACTGAAGTTTTGGAGGCAAAAGGATTATCAAACATTTATTCTGCACAGGCAGCTGAGTTGGTGGCTTTGACTCAAGCTTGTACCTTAGGGGAGGGTAAAAAAGTGACAATTTATACAGATAGTCAATATGCTTTCTCCACTGTACATGTTTTCGCTCAACTATGGAAGAATAGGGGAATGGTTACTGCGACAGGCAAACCAATAAATCACAGAGATTTAATTTTACAGTTGTTAGATGCAGTGCAACTACCACTTCAGATAGCGATATGTAAATGTTCCGCACATACCAACAGAAAAGATCCTGTCTCCAGGGGAAATGCCCTTGCTGATATGGCTGCAAAAAAGGCAGCTCAAGAAACTGATTTGCTTTTACATGATAATGATTTGGAGCCCGGACACCTCTTAGACTTAGAAACACTAAAAGTAATGCAAACATTGACGACACAGAAGGAAAAATGTCGTTGGGTAAAATATGGTATCACTCAACAGAGTGGGTTGTATAGGGCATCAGATGGCAAAATGGTATTATATTAAAGTGCCTGCAATTTCTACTTTTTTTAGAGTAGTATTTAAGGAGATTACAGTACTAATGGAGAGTCTAAAAAATGTGACGAAGTATTATAATTTAAATAAAGAAGAATGGATAGCACTTAAATATTTGAAAAAAATTAAAACAGAGTTTATTTTCAAATGTGCAGATAAAGGTGTCAACTGGGTCATTTTGAATAAAAATGATCATTGTGAAATGGTTTTTGATCTGTTAAAAAATCAAGATGAATATATGCGCTTAAGTAATGACCCAGTTGTTGAATTTAATAGTGAATTGTTAAATCTTTTGGAAAGAGGGGAGCGTCTTGGTTTCCTTAATCAAAATGATGTAGGAAAATTATATGTTAAAAAACCAATGACACCAACCTTTTATGCACTACCTAAAGTGCATAAAAATTTAACAAAGCCACCAGGGAGACCTATAGTCTCAGGCAAAGAATCCTTTTTGAGTAAAGTTAACATCTTTTTGGACTTCCACTTAAAAAAAGCTACTTGCCTAGAATTTCAGCTCACATCTCTAATACTCAAGACCTAATAGATAAAATTAGTGAAAATAAATGGGAAAATAGCTATTATTGGGTAACTATAGATGTGAAGGCATTATATACTAATATCAACAGAAGGTGGGGACTTGAAGCTGTTCAAAAGATGTTGGGAGATGGCCCTAGAACTTCCTTTTTGATACTATTGTTAGAATTTTGTCTCTCCCATAATTATTTCTGCTTTAACAAGGACTTTTTTCTCCAGATCAAAGGGACGGCTATGGGGGCTGCCTTTGCACCCTCATATGCCATACTGTATATGGACTACTTTGAAAAATTATACATTTATTCAACTTCTTTTTATCAAAAGAATGTAGTATTTTACAAACGGTTCATTGATGATCTTATACTAATATGTAGTGGTGAGACTTTTGAATTTCTAGAATTTTTTGAGGAATTAAACAATAATTATCATGGTCTAAAATTTTCTTATGAAATGGATAGAGATAGGATTAATTTCCTTGATATAACTTTGTTCCATGAAGATGATAAAATAGGTTATAGACCTTATAGGAAAGAAACCTCGGTTAACATGTTTCTACATGCAGAAAGTATGCATCCGGAACATCTGATTTGGTCTCTTCCCTTTGGTGAATTTCAAAGGATTTTCAATCATACAAGTAATATTAATGATAGACATATTGAATTAAATAAGGTCAAATCTAGATTATCTAAGAGAGGCTATAGAAGTGACCATCTGTTAACTTCTAAAAATAAGGTTTTAGGAATTACAGTCCACCCAGATTTTGGAGATCTAGGCCACTTTAGACAGGAGAGACGAAGTTCATCCACTAAAGAAACAAGAAGTAACATTATATTTAGGGGAAGAAATATAGACAATATAAAGACCAGTGAGTCTAATTTATTTTTTGTCACTAGATATTCTCCTCTATCTTTGGAAATAAGTAACATTATAAGAAAATATTGGTATCTGATCTGTGAGGATGAAAATATTGGTCCAATTTTTCCCAAACATTTAAGTTTTTCATACAAAAGAGGAAAAAACTTAAAGGAATTATTAAATTACAATTTTTGTGGCCAAAATAATGTGAGAACTAATCAGAGCATTGTAGGTACCTTCTCTTGTGGACAGTGTAGTGTGTGTAGCAGGGTCAAAAATGTAATCAACATTAATGGTATATCTTTTAAAGCTAGACAATTCTTTAACTGTAAATCTACGGGAGTGGTATACTTGTTGGGTTGTTCTTGTCCCAACTTATGGTATATAGGTCAGACCAAAAGGATGGTTCGTGTTCGAGTTTTGGAACATATTAAAGACATTAGGAACAAAAATGATTATAGCCCAGTGGCCAAACATTTTTTGGAAAAACATAAATGTGATGCTAGTAGTTTAAAATTCTGTGTATTAGGTCAACCCTTTAATTATGAAAATGGGGGATCAAATGTTCAAAAATTACTTGAACTAGAGACTAGGATGATTCTTAAATTTAATACATTGAAACCACATGGACTTAATTTAGAGTTAAGTATTTAATATCTATTTTTCATATACCTATACATACACACATAGTGTTTTCCATGCAGTCATTATAGATTAACTATGCAGTTTATAATACATGAACTATCATAGAGGTTAATTTGTCTTATTTTTATACACGTAAATGATCATATAAACATTAGTGTATTTAAAGCAACAATAATTTAATTTATTTTGCTAGTTATTCTCTATGTCCGGTAGATATAAGATATGTTATTTATAGTTTTGTATTGATTCTTTCCATTCATTATTCAAAGTTATTTGAATTTATTATTTGTATTTATTCTCTTTCACTCATACATGGTTATATATTAAATGATAGAATGATGTTATATGAAATTTATTAATTTAACAATAACAATGTGAAATTTTGATTACTAATATTCTGCTTTTAATGCTGAAGATATGTGCAATAAAATAAAATAATGGTAGAGCACTTTAAATTGTTCAGAAAAAGTTGATTGAATAATTGGTGCTGATTAACTGATAAAAGATTTGTATAAATAAGAGTTAACAGCACCATAGATTTGTGATCCTTTGAAGGCGAAAAGCCGAGGTACCAGATCGCATTAGACGTCTTACTGGCATGGCACTGGCTTCTCTTGTGTTGCTTGTTTGTGATTGCTGACTTTCAGTAGTATTTTTTCGGGCAAAATGGTATTACCCTCAAACCTTTTTAGGTATGCGACATTGGTTAGCCATGGACCTGCCCATGTAGGAGTACAGATGATGATTCAAATAGTGTCTAAGGTGTTTTGGTGTAAAGGGTTTTCAACTTATGCAAAGCAATTCTGTTTATCTTGTTTATTATGTGCAAAGTATCATGGTCAGGGGGGAGTTAAGAAGTCTCAGCAGGCATTCCCTACCCCTCCGTATCCATTCCACACACTCTGTATGGACTTTATTGAATTGACACCCTCAGAGGGAAAAAGGTTCTGTTTGGTCATTATTGATGCTTTTTCAAAATGGGTAGAAGCTTTTCCAGTGAAGCATCCGAATGCACAAACAGTAGCAAAGCTTTTGACTACAGAAATAATTCCCTGATTTGGCCTACCAAGACACATTTACAGTGATAATGGGTCTCATTTTGTTAACCAGATTGCTCAGAAATTGGGTCAAGTGTTTCAAATTGATCTCAAAAATCATTGTGCTTACCATCCCCAATCAGCTGGACTGGTGGAAAGACACAATAGTGTCCTGAAGAGTAAGCTCCACAAACTAATGGTAGAAACACATAGGTCATGGATTGCGTGCCTTCCATTGGCACTCCTGTACATGCGAATCTCACCTTCCTACAAAGGACTTACACCATTTGAACTTTTGTTTGGGAGACCATATTACGTCCCGCAGTGGCAAGGATTGTTGCCAGCGGAACGTGAGGGGGGTGAGGATCTAGCAGATTATATGAAGAAGCTGCTAAATGTCAAATCTCTTGTAACCAATGACTCCTTTGCAGATTCCAGAAATGAAACCTTGTTAAGTGTGGCACCCGGGGACTGGGTGTGGATCCGAATTGTGAAGAGAAAGAATTGGTCATCCCCCAGGTGGGAAGGCCCATACCAAGTACTTATCTCGACACCTACGGCTGTAAAAATCGCTGAGAGGACTTCATGGATTCATATCACCTACTGTAAAAAACTTAAGGCTCTTCCTTCTGCCATTGATATTGGTCAAACTCCACCGGACCTCTGAGCACAAAGTCTGGCTACAAAGGGGGATTAGCCCAATAGGGGTTAGTTCGTCTCAAACCCAGTGAAGAAACCAATGGTGCGAGGTAGTCCTTAGGGAGGATGGCCATGTTCAACTGGTACTTGAACTGTCACATGATGATGATTTTGGTGGCGAAAGTAAATATGTCCATACGAGAAGGAACAGTTGCAAGAGAAAAGTAATGGTGGTGCTGCAAGCAAACAGGTGTTACTACTGTGTTTAAGGTGAAACTTTGTGAAGGAATTTTGGACTGTTCTAAATGGAACAATAATAATTTCTTGACTCATGCAAAATACTTGTGCAATAGAGACTGTACGTCCTGGTCAAGTGTTTGGTGGTCAACAGATGTGAACGGATGGGAAACAAGTGGTGCAGTGATACCAGAGAAAGATAAAAGCAGGCAACAAAGAATAAAAATTGCGCATTTCCAAGGTACCAGAGTAGTTACTATAACCATTGTGTCACCACAAGAAAGTGATTCAGGAGTTTATGGAATCGGAGTGTCTCTTCCAACTAGAACTGATCCTTTGGGGACCCTCCAACTTAAAGTACAAAGCCTTAAGAATGCTACAAATAAAGCAGATTTTGCCTTCACAAAAGAAGAACAATTGTTACTCGAGACGGGATTCGTACACCATAATGAATGGTTATCTTGGGTTAGATATAGTACCCGAGAAGCTCATCGTGAGAACTGTATTTCTTGTGCTGAAGGTAAACAGCAATTAGCAACAATCCCATTGATGCAAGATGAAGGTAACCTAACGTGTCTGTTGAAATTATTCTTCAACAAAACTGAAGATAAATGCAAAGATGAAACTCAGCATTTTCCGGTTATAAGCAAAGTTGAGAAACCGCCTGTAGCGATTTCCTATCCAGGTTCGTATATGTGCATTTCCAGAGATGGCACTGGGAAAAATTATGGCAATATGGGACTGAACTATTGCAATGTTACTGTGAATGGCAATGGGAATCCATTTCTGGAGAACCAAACTCATAGTTTAGCAGATGTATGGTGGTTATGTGGAGACAACAAACTCAGATCAAGGCTTACGATTCCCTGGAAGGGAACTTGTGCACTTGTAAAGTTAATTCTGCCATTCTACATTTTCCCAGTTCCAGCAAGCAATTTCGTAAGAGAACTTGAAATAAAGCCGAAGTGGTTGAGTAGGAAAAAAAGAGGGGCACCGAAGCAATCTTTCGATAACGGTGTCTACATCGATAGCATTGGCGTACCAAGAGGCGTACCTGATGAATACAAAGCAATAAACCAAATAGCAGCTGGTTTCACATCCATCTTTGTCTGGATTCAACCTAATAAGAATGTGGACTGGATCAACTACATTTACTATAACCAGCAGCGTTTTGTGAACTATACCAAAAATGCATTGAAAGGAATTGCTAAACAACTGGAGGCCACTTTGCAGGTGGAATGGCAGAATCGAATTGCGTTGGATATGCTCCTGGCCAAAGAAGGAGGAGTTTGCAAGATGTTTGGGACTTTCTGTTGTACATATACTCCAAACAACACTGCACCTGATGGAAGTATCACTTGAGCTTTGAAAGATTTGGAGATCTTATCCGAAGAATTGGCAGAGAACTCTGGGGTAAATAATCCCTTTACAGATTTTCTACAAGCGTGGTTTGGAAAATGGAGTCATCTCATCAGCAGTTTCCTGGTGTCCCTTGGAGTCTCTGTGGCTATCGTGGTGGTATGTGGTTGTTGTTGTATACCCTGTATCAGAGGTCTTCTACAAAGACTGGTTAATACTGCTGTTACGAAGACGATGTACCAGCATTTGCAACAGACTGGTGAAAGTGAATACATTGAATTGTGACTCTTTGCAAATGTTTTTGAAGTTTAAAAATTTGTCTTGCCAATCAAGTAATGTATGCAAAGAAAAACTTAGTTTTTACCATATATTGCTGAAATAAAAGACAAATAAAAGTGTTTTCAGGGGGGAAATGTTAAGAGAAAAGTTTTAAAAACATACTGTTATTTGTCTTTTTCCTGTTCTTGCAAAGTGAACATGTTATTGGTTGGGATATGCCTATCAAAGATGGGCCTCATCTGTGAACAAAATGCAGCATTGCTTATGAACCTGAATGATATCTGATTTCTGCATTTCAGAATAAAGAGATTTGGTTATAGCTCAGTGAAGCCTGGGATAAGGACGCACGGCCGAGTAAGAGTTAATTTACTGGGGCAGGCTGTGTGTCCTGGAAAATTTGAGCTACCATTGTTGAATTTAACATTTTGTACTTCTTGGACATTCTGTACTAGCTGTGGGTTTGAGGTAATTTGTGATAAACATGTTTTTCCTATATGTTTTTCATAGCCAACTGTCAACGGTCAGAAATGTAACAAAAAGTTGTTTTGCTTGCAGTATAAAAGTTGATGTCAGTAAACAAGTTGATCAGATCAGAGGAGATCAGATCAGTACAGACCGGACATCTTGGCCAACATGCTGTGTAACCTGGTTAGCTGTTAATAAAGGAAAATTCATCACCTGAGGCAGATGCGACTCGTTTGAATTTTTTCTTCTGACAGTAATCTGATCTGCCTGACTTTAGAATAGAAGGCTTTTGGTTTGAAAGCAAATTGCAGAATTTCTGTCCAATCTTGCACCTGCAATAAGAAATAAGTTAAGAAGCAGAAGCTTTGCAAGCAATAGTAGGATGAAATATGCATCTGCCCATTTACAGGGTTTCCACTGTAACTATCAAGCCCTTAAACGGTTTCCCTCATTCTCATCTTCTGTCTTTCCATTCAGATTTTCATCCTTTTTCATCACTGCTACACCTATTTCACCATATGTTATCACCATGTCTTAAACTATGTCTTTATACTGTACTATCAAAACGTCAAGTATCTTAACTAAATAATTACATAGAAAACTTAGATGAAAATGTAAACTTGCATACAATTAGACCTGCTAGTAACAGCCTGCATTTATTTGCTGGAACCTGTGTTCTGAGAGACTGCTTTCCAATCCATCTGCAAATATACAGAGCTGAGTATATATTTTTTGTTTATAGAGTTTGTTAATTGTTGCTTAGATCTCTGTTGAAACTGTTGTCTCCCTGTTCTGAGAGACTGCTTTCTAATCTATCTGCAAATATACAGAGCTGAATATATTTTTTTGGTTTTAGCGTTTGTACTGTTAGTTGTTGCTTAGATCTCTGTTGAAACTGTCCCCCCCCCCCACATTTTCTGCCATGTTTTCAGTTGGTATAACTGTTTTTTACAGCTTGTGTGTTATCTAACTCAAGGATCACTTGCATAAAATTAGACCTGTTAGTAACAGCCTGCATTTAATTGCTGGAATCTGTGTTCTGAGAGACTGCTTTCCAATCTATCTGCAAATATACAGTGCTGAGTATATATTTTTTGGTTTTAGAGTTTAATTGTTGCTTAGATCTCTGTTGAAACTGTTGTCTCCCTGTTCTGAGAGACTGCTTTCCAATCCATCTGCAAATATACAGAGCTGAGTATATTTTTTGGTTTTAGAGTTTGTACTGTTAGTTTTTGCTTAGATCTCTGTTGAAACTGCCCCTCCCCCCATTTTCTGCCGTGTCTTCAGTTGGTATAACTGTTTTTTCCAGCTTGTGTTTTATCTAACTCAATGATCAGTTGCATAAAATCAGACCTGTTAGTAACAGCCTGCATTTAATTGCTGGAACCTGTGTTCTGAGAGACTGCCTTCCAATCTATTTGCAAATATACAGAGCTGAGTATATTTTTTGGTTTAGAGTTTGTTAATTGTTGCTTAGATCTCTGTTGAAAATGTTGTCTCCCTGTTCTGAGAGACTGCTTTCCAGTCTATCTGCAAATATACAGAGCTGAGTATATTTTTTCGGTTTTAGAGTTTGGGTGGCTTAATGGCTAAGGTGTTTGCCTTACAAACACAAGGTGCAGGATTTGAGTCTCACAAGGGATAATTGGCTAGGCTTAAAATGGCTCGCAAGGGCAGTTAGCTTAGTACTAAACTATGAACTATCTATGAACTACTGTTAGTTGTTGCTTAGATCTCTGTTGAAACTGCCCCCCTCCCATTTTCTGCTGTGTCTTCAGTTGGTATAACTGTTTTTTACAGCTTATGTGTTAAATAACTCTTGGATCACTTGCATAAAATTAGACCTGTTAGTAACAGCCTGCATATAATTGCTGGAACCTGTGTTCTAAGAGACTGCCATCCAACCTGTCTGCAAATATACAGAGCTGAGTATATATTTTTTGGTATTAGAGTTTGTTAATTGTTGCTTAGATCTCTGTTGAAACTGTTGTCTCCCTGTTCTGAGAGACTGCTTTCCAATCTATCTGCAAATATACAGAAATTAGTATATATTTTTGGTTTTAGAGTTTGTACTGTTAGTTGTTGCTTAGATCTCTGTTGAAACTGTTTTGTCCCACTCACCCTATTTTTGGCTTGTAGTTAAAATTTGGTGGCTTTTGCAGTTGCCCGCCCCACTGTAGATTTGATCTGGGACACTCCCCCAGCCCCATCTCTTTACCACATTCTACCTAATAAACTCTTTCTGCACTTGCTTTTAGTCCTTTTTAATTTAATTGCATTTTTTAAACTGTGTTTGGTTTAATATTGCTACATACTCAAGTGTGCTAGCTTGCACTGCATGTGAATTGTTTTTATTACTGTTTTTGCTACTTTTCTGTAAAACAAACAAAAAAAATGTAAGCCTGTTTCCTACCTTTCCTGTAACTAGTGTTCCAGATACAGGTTTGCAACAGAGACCTCCAAAGCAGAAACGCAAGCAACCTCCATCCTGCAACACAACCCAAATGACACATAGCCCACAGACTCAGTGTGCCACTCAACCACAGCCAATAAGGCAAAACAACGTACCCAACACACTAGTCATAGGTGACTCTATAGTCAGGCACACTGATGTTCCACTCACCAGGCTAAACAAGGAGAAGGTTACTGTCAGCTGCCTGTCGGGTGCCAGGATCCACCACATAACCCACGCACTCAGGTCAGTCCACAACAAGTACAAATATGGCTCTGTCATTGTCCATGTTGGTGTGAATGATCTGAGACGTAACCTCCCTGGACTACATGAAGAGACATGGAAGAGCTCTCCGATCTTGTAGCCCAGGCAGGTATGACCCTAGTATGATACCGCAGTACAAGGACAAAATGATTGACTTCAACAATTGGCTAAGCTTCTGGCGTCATTCTAAGGGGATCCAGTATCTGTCTGCTTGGGATGAAATGGTTGACAGACCACGATGCTTTGCCACAGATGGCCTGCACCTGTCGCCCCTGGGATTCTGGATACTGGCTAAGGCTCTTGCTGCCCTTATAGTGCCTTTTTTAGGCAAGGTTCAAATAACAAATTCACCACCGTAACAGGAACAAGCAAGCAAAAATTGAGGGTAATGCTACTCAATGATAGGAGTCTAAATCTCAAAATGCACTCACTCGAGGCACTCCTTAAAATGGAGAACATAGATATCTGTGCAGTGACAGAGACCTGGTTCAAGGCTATAACTCATGACACACTTTTCGGCCATGTAACCTGGACCGAAACACCAAAGGCGGAGGTGTGTCCATATTCATTAAGGATATCCACACCTCCAGGCTAGTTGCTCAGCATAATGCATCCGAGGTTATCCAAGTGCAACTAACTCTGAACAAAACTGCAATCCAAATTGTAGCTAGCTTGCTAAAGATCCCCCACCATGCCCCAGGATTCACACTCCTCTTTTCTTGATATACTGGAAAATATTAGGGTTCAACCAAACACCCTAATAATGGACGACTTCAACTACCCCACCATTAACTGGGAAAACTACTTGTGTACCAACTCCTTAGCTCAACGCTTTCTGGAATTCATAAACTCCAATGCCCTGGATCAACTTATCCACACCCCCACCAGGGGCAACAATATCCTAGACCTAGTCATTACCAACATGAGTGACCGATGTTCCATACCTGAAGTCAACTCCTCGTTGGTCCGATCCGACCATAAGCTAATCACCCTTGATATCCACATCCCGCCCCCACCCCCCATTAAGGAATCCACGGTAAAATATTTCTCCAAAGCCAACTTCATGCTTCTTAAGACAGAAGTGGTGAACTTCATGACACCCATGCAGATGGACAATACAGTTACAACTGCTGAATCCTACACAAATATACTCTATAAGCACTTACACGAGTTCATAGATTGTGCTATCCCAAACAGAACCAAAACGCTATCCTCCAAAAAAAGGAAGCCAATCTGGTGGTCCCCTGCCATAAACAAACTGTACAACAGAAGGAAAAACTGTTGCAAAAGAGAGTAAAATCCCATGAGTGGAGGAACTCCCTGGTCAGCCTCAGTAAGAAGCTGAGATCCCTTATAAGATCCTCCAAAGCTAGCTACCAAAACAAAATCACCACTAATTCTAAGGACAACCACAAAGCATTCTATAGCTATGTCAATAATCTCTATGGCAACACCCAGATCTGCTTGGAGTTACAGCACAATTACAGAACCAACTGATATTGCCAACATCCTGGCAGATAGGTTCAGTGCTAACTTTACCCCCCCCCCTCACCCCCTAAAGGGCCCATATCTATATAGGAAGAATGCAGAGTGTAATCACAACTACACAGGTAAAAGCTGCACTCTCTAAAGCCAAAAACGCCGCATCCATGGGACCGGGCAACATCCCAGGCTGCATTTTACATGAACTTCAGAATGAACTGGCTCCCCACTTACACACCATGTTCAATAATAGCCACGCATCAGGCTTTGTGCCCACTGAATGGTGCACAGCAGCAGTTATCCCACTCCACAAAGGGGGAGCCACCACTGATCCTGGGAACTATCGTCCTATTAGCCTGATGAGCCTGGTCTGCAAGGCCATGGAACATATCATCAAGGAACTCATAAACAAAGACATTGGTAACCTCCAAACTCTGGATCCCACCCAGTTCGGGTTTGTGAAAGGCAGATCATGCCTCTTGAACCTGATTGACTTCTTTTGAGGCAGTCACCAAAGCCGTAGAGGAGGGTAAGGTGGTTCACACAGCCTATCTTGACCTTGTCAAGGCTTTTGACACCATCCCCCATTCTGGAATTATAGCTAAACTCACTAAACTAGGTATAAATTCCTACATCACAAGATGGGTTGCCAACTGGCTCACTGACAGAACCCACACTGCAAAGGTTGCAGACTCCAAATTTGACCTCAAAGCAGAGACAAGTGGAGCACCACAGGGTTCCGTCCTGGGACCTCTGTTTGGTATCTACTTCTCTGAAGTACAGGCTAACACAGAAGGCCTCTGGCTAACGAAGTTCGCAGATGACTGCAAACTAGGAGCCATAGGCAAGTCCCCAAATGATGTGGACATCCTACAGAAGGGCCTCGCTGAGACAGATGCCTGGTGTCAGAGCCATGGCCTCAAGCTCAATGCCAAAAAGTGCAGTGTCATCCCCTTTGGTAAAAACTCTGTACCCATGAACTACCACATAGGCAGCAATCTACTTAACATGGAATGTGTGATAAGAAACCTTGGGACCCAGGTGGACATTCGTCTTTCCTTTGATAGTCACATTGCCACAGTAGTCAGGAAGTCCTTCTACATGGCACACCTTATCATAAAAGGGTTCTCATCCAGGAAAAAAGAGGTCATTGATCCCATCTACTCGACACTCATTAGACCCATTATAGAGTACAACACCCCTTTTGTAATGTACCTCACAAGACATATGCAGCAGCTGGAAAGGCCACAGAAGTGCCTCACAAAGAGGATTACTGGCCTCAAACAAATGCCCTACACTGACCGCCTCAAAAAACTCCACCTTTACTCCATAGCGTATCGCCTACTCCGAGGTAATCTCTGCCTAACATATAAAGCTATGTCAAACCCAGAGCTTTTGGACATGCTACACCTAAAGAAATCCCAATCCCTCCAAGCTACACACTCTAGGGACCTAAACCTTGTCACCACAATAAACAGGACATGCTGGAGGGATAGATTCCTGTCCCAGAGACTTCCCATACTCTGGAACAGGCTACCTATCTATGTCAAGCAAAGTTCTTCATTAGCACTCTTCAAGAAAAATCTTGATGAGTGGATGGGAAATAGAAAATACACCCCGGGGATCACTTCTGTGTCTCTGCTCGACAGTGTCATAGGAAAATAACTTTCTTGGGTGGCGTAAGCCAGGGAACCTTGTTGGCTAGGCTTACTTAGGCCCTTGGGCCGATGGCTTAGTACTTACCTATGAACCTATGAACCTATGAGACATAACTTGTACAACCAGGATGGGCCATTCTCTTCTGAATAATTGAATGAATACACACAGACAAACACATATATGCAAACACCCATGTGTACACTCACATTCACTCACACACCAACACATGCACACACACACACACACACACACACACACACACACACACACACACACACACACACACACACACACACACACACACATATGCAAACACCCATGTGTACACTCACATTCACTCACACACAAACACATGCACATACACACACACACACACACACACACACACACACACACACACACACACACACACACACACACACACACACACACACATATAAAATGGTTTAAAATGACAACTGTCACCTAATGTAGTAAAAATTAATTTTGCCACACTCACGAAAATATAAAATTATTGGTGTATAACACTGTATAATGTAAGTGAGGTTTACATTTGTTATATGACTGAGAGTTCCAAATTATTATTTTTGTTTATGTTCCTCTTTTGCTTAATTCTTTCTGGCTCATCATTGGCGGGTCTGCTAGCTTCTCCTCCAGCCACCGGACTATCTCCATTTTAAGACTGGGGCTGGCATGGAACAGAAGGGCATCCTGGGAGAAGGGGTCATGCTATTGACTACTTCTGCCAGTGTTATTTTTTCCATTTATGACCTACCCCTTGATTTGTTCCCCTTCCCATGTTTGCTTGTTATATTGATGGCTACTCCATTCTAAGAATGATATCTCCCCACAGGGAGTGCCTAGATGAATGTTATTCGCCCCAGGATGGACAAACCCATCACCCTTACTAGCTTCTCAGACAGCCTACCCGCCAGTCAAACCTAGATCACCTGGACCATAGATAAAGCTTTATCTCTCTACTCCATGATGTTGGCTTAGGATTCCAAATTGCTTTATTATTTCATAATCAAGGTATAATGTTTCATCTTTATTTCTGTTATAAAATATTTTCAAAACTAGTTAATGCTTGGGTTATATACAGGATGATTATAGGACTCCTATTCTGAGTAGGTAAAAAGACAACTATTGAGAACATATTTGTAATAAGGTGGTATAACAAATAAAAACTAAATACTACATTTATATATAAAGAAATGTCTTATATATGTAAGTAAACTGCATTAAAGCACATTCTCTTTTCTGTTTCTTACAGACTTTTGAGGGGGACCTTTGCCTTACCTACAAAGCTTTGAAGGATCCAGTTGTAAGTGGCATCTTGTACCTTTTCAAAACAAGCAATACTTTAAACACTCACTCAAAGGAACTAGACTTCCACTGCAGCATAAACAGGACCTGTTGGTGAGATAGCCATCTCTCTTTCAAAGAATCCCACTTCTATGGAATAGACTTCTGTTAAATGCAAAGCAAAGTAGGTCACTGACCCTCTTCAAATGTAAATTCACCCCTAGTCTGGTCCCCCCAAAAAATCATTTATTTATTTGTTTGTCTTTGTTGACCAGAAAAAGTCTGACTGGGCAAAGCCTATTTTCAAAGGAGGCCCAGGGGAAAAAAGATTGACTGGGGAAAAAAAATTAGTTATTTGCTACTTTGTGTTGCGGAGTTTTTTCTAAATTGGATCTTGAGGCTAGGTTATAAATGATCTCTTTGTTTAACAGTATATTTGCTTTTATACTGATAATGCAGGGTAAAGTACAGCTTTTGAAATTCTACCTAAAGATGTTCCACTTCCACTGCAATTTGAGTTATGCATTGTCAAAGTCTAAAATATAGTCCATTAAACTTATGCAACAAATGGAGGTCTATAAAAACATAACAGTTTACAAAGTCCTTCAATATCTTTTATTTTGGGATGGGTGTTACTATTCAGTGCTAGGAGTCTGAGCACCAAATTGCACTATCTGCAGACTCTCCTCACCTTGGAGAATGTAGATGTCTGTGCAGTCACTAAGACATGATATAAAGGTGCAGAGAGCACCCTGGCAGTGCAGGACTAGAATGCCTTACATAAATATAAACCAGTACCATACAGGAAGAGACAAAAGGTGGAGGTGCCACTATATATGTGAAAAATAAACATACCTCTAGACTGGTCCATAAGCATGATGGACTTGAGCTTATCCAAATACAAACCACCATAAATAAGGTTCCATACAATATCCTTGCAAGATAGAGCCCCCCCACCCTTAATGACACAGGAAAACCACAGCACTTACTTAAAGGCACTCAGCACACTCCCCAGCCAACCAAACACTACTGATTTCAACTGTGTCAGGATAAATTGGGAATTATACATGACCCCCCAACATACAGGTCAAGAAATTCCTGGAGTTCCTAAACACTAACACCCTGTGCCAGCTAGTTAATACACCCACTAGTGGCTCAAACATCCTTGATCTGGTCCTCACAAATATGACAGAATGCTGCACCCACTGCACCCCCCCCCCCCCCGCTACTCAGATCAGACCACAAAGCTGTCTCCTTTGAGGTTAATGTAAATCCAGGAACACTTGGAAACCTTAGAACTTTTAAGAATTACTCCATGGCAAGGTTACCACTACTAAGAGACATTCTAAATAAATTTCAAGCCCCCTAATCTTGAAAATACTGCTGTCTGTACAGTAATGTTAATGGAAACAGAATGTTACTGCACAGACAGAAACTGCTTTATATTTATCTTTATTTATTTTATATATGTTTACTGGGCAAGTCCGATTGGGCATGGATCCCATTTTCAGCTGATGCCTGGAGAGAAAAGCTCCACAAAGATTACTACAGCAAATACAGTAAATGCAAAACACATGTTAATAAAGTACAAAGTCAAAAAGTTAAGGTACAGTTTCAATGCCAGGAAAAGAGCAAACAGTAAATATACTATAAGGAGCACAGTGTGTTACAATAAGCAATACAGTTGAAAGGACATTTTGTTCAGTCCCTTGGTTACATTCATCACTGGCTAGTACAGTAAACACACCTTGAGTAAGAGTATAGAAAGGAGTTGTTGGAAGCTTTCATAGAAGGCTAAAGTATGATATGATCTAATTAAGTGAAGCTACCCAGGGTCAGAACAATTACATAGCTAAGAACTATGTAAATGGGACTGGAGGAGGTGTTTGAAATTATTTTTAATTTCAGTGGTCCTAATATCTACATGGATGGTATTCCATGCTTTTGCCACATAAATGGAAAACAAGGAGTCTCCAGAGCTATTGTTGCTTTTACCTGCATCAGCCAGTGCTTTATTGGTAGATCTTAATAGGCATTTGTTAGAGTAGATATTAAGTGGACCTTGAAGAGCAGGAACTCTATTGAGATAATATAGAATTTAGTGGACTCTTGTAAGCTAGTTATATGTGAGCTGGGTAATTCTAGCTAGGATAGTTGCATGATTGCTATGCACTGTTGTGTCCTGAAGGGTGAGTCAATAGCAAACCTAGCTGTTTTATTGTAGCAGGTGTTTAGTTTGTTAAGGTCTGCTTTGTTTAGATTGATGAGTATGGGGGAGGCATAGAGGAGTGTGGATAGTAGGTGGGTTCTTGCAATGGTGGCTTTACTGTCATTGGTGAGGTATTTTTTACATCTATATAGGGTTCTGCATTTTTTATGGACTTTATTGTCTGTGCAATGTGCATATTGAATTTCATGTTGTGATCTATAATAGCCCCTAGAGGTTTAGTGTGCTGGACAGGTGTGATGGGATGTTATGAGCTGAAAGTATTGTGAATGGTGGTATGGGGTCTAAGGCACTAGTGGGATAGAACATCATTAGCTATGTTTTATTGGGGTAAGTATTAGTTGAGAGTTGGCTAACTAGGTTTCAACAGCTGTAAAGGACTCTTGTGTCAATTCCTGGAGATGAGGGAGTGATGGAACAGAGCAGATTAGAGTGGAATCATCGATGTACTGGACTAGAGTGGAGTGCTGGGTAGCTTTGTGGAGTTGGTGAATATGTTGAAACGAAGTGATCCAAGAATGTATCCTTTGGGGACCCCTAGCGCGACAGGCAGGATGGGAGATAAGGAGTTTTGCCATTTTACTGCTTGTTGGTGGCTGATTAGATAATTTTGAAACCACTCTAGTGTGGAGTGGCTGAGATTACGATTGGAGAGATCAGAAAGGAGTTTGGGATGGGCAACAATATTGAAGGCCTTGGAGAGATCTAGGAATACAGTGGATACTAGATTACCTTTATTGTGATGTTGTTTTACTGTGTTGGTAAAGCTAATAAGGGGTGTGGTAGTACTGTGATTGGGGCATAATCCATGCTGGGTGTTGGTTAGCAGTTTATTAGTGAGGAGATTGTGCATTATTTGGGAATGTATACAATTTTCAAGGATTTTAGATAAGGGGGATAGAATGGCAATTGGACGGTAATAAGATAGTTCCACAGAGATACCTCCTTTTTTGGAGTGTATTATATCAAAATTTTCCACAGAGAAGAAGTGCGTTTTTCTGATAAAGAGCAATTAATGTGCATGGAGACTGGATTAGAGATGGCTTTGGCTGCGATCTTTAGATATTCTGCAGGTAATTTGTCAGCAGCCAGGGTTGTGGGTTTAAGCCTATTAGGTATTTAGATAGTGTGCTAGTTGGGACAGGCTATATGTTTTGGTATGCTGGTATGGAAGATAGGTTTGAATATGAAGTGGGAGAAATATTATTGGTGAGGGCTAGGATGGATTTGGTGAAGTGTTTGTTGAATAGGGTAGCAATATTATTGGTGGTGTTGTCAATGTTAGGGGGTGGAGTACTGGTCCTTCCTGGTTGTAGGATTTTGGTAATGACAGCCCAAAATAAGTGCAGAGCCAGTGCAAAAAACAAGCCATCCTGGTGGAATTCCAACATTAATAGGCGGTAGAACAAAAGGCCAAAACTCGTGGCAAAGATGAAGAGGAGCAATACCAAGCAAGGTAAACGCAGGTCTAAATCGTTTCAGTGAACGCCCACATTACTGAATGGCATTGCCTTGAAAATGCAGTTTATTAAACTGTTCTGACTGAAATTGCATTATGGTGAAGTAAGGGAATTTGGCCTTTTCCCCACTGTAGTGTGATCTCAGAGTTGGAATACACAGTTAGCAGGGTAGGGTGGGGTTGATGGACTGCATTTTCAATGCAGTGCCATTTGGTAATGTGGCTGTTCACTGAAATGACATAGACTCGGTAAAAGCCCCCTCATCTGTGTAAACAAACTACTCAGGAGGTTAATAAGGTCCACAAAGGCCACTTTGGAGGTAAAATAACCACTCAGGTGAAGGACAACCACAAGGCTTTCTTCATCTATGTCTGAAATCTGAAGGGCAATACATAGCAATGCACCAGATTAACTATAAACGGTTCCACTTACACAGAACCAGAAGATATAGCTAATCTCCTGTCTGACAATTTTGACTCCAACTTTACCTCTTCCCTGATATTCATCAGGAAATTCTGACATTCACCTCTTCCCAACCATCACTAGAGAGCAGGTTCTCAATGCACTCTCTAATGCGAAGAGCACTGCATCAATGGATCCTGATAATATCCCAGGATGCCTCCTCAATGGCAGGAAACATGAACTGTTGATCCCACTAAAATCTGTATTGAACCACAGCCTTCAAACAGGCTTCATACCCAATGAATGGAGGACTGCAATGGTTATATTGCTGCATAAGGGCAGTCCATTCATGGACTTAGAAAACTACAGACTCATTAGCCTGATGAGCCTGCTGTGTAAAGCTGTGGAGAGGATAATCATGAATATCATAAATGATAACAGACGCAACCTACAAATACTGGACTCAGCTGAGTTTGGCTTTGGCAAGGGCAGGTCTTGCCTGTTGAATGTGGTGGGCTTCTTTGAGAAGGTCACTAAAGTGATGGATGAGGACAAATCAGTACATACTGTCTACCACAACCTGCCAAGGTATTTGAAACAATACCTATCTCAGGCATTGTTAATAATCTCACTAAATTAGGTATTAACTTATATATTTCCCACTGTATAGCCAGCTGGCTCAGTGACAGAACCCAGGAAGTTAGAACAGGGGAATCTACCTCCACAAAAAGGTTGGTTAATTTTGGCTCCCCAGAACTCAGTGCTGGGGCCACTGCTGTTTGCCATCTGCTTGTATGAAGTCAAGGATAATGTCAAGGGCCTCTGGCTGACCAGGTTTGCAGATGACTGCAAGTTGGGAGCAGTCATCAATTCCTTCCATGATACTAATATCCTCCAAGAGGACCAGCCACAGACTAATAGCTGGGGCCAGAGTTATGGCCAAATTGGGAGCAGTCATCAATTCCTTCCAAGATACTAATGTCCTCCAAGAAGACCATCCACAGACTAATAGCTGGGGCCAGAGTTATGGCCTAATTGGGAGCAGTCATCAATTCCTTCCAAGATACTAATGTCCTCCAAGAGGACCAGCCACGCACTAATAGCTGGGGCCAGAGTTATGGCCTTAAACTCAATGCTAAGAAGTGCCTCATACTATCTTCCAGCAAGACTGCCACCCTTGCAAATTACCACATTAAAAATACACCCCTCAGAGTAGACCTCGTTGTCAGGAATTTGGGTAAACACAGAGACAGAGATTTTCCATTTGACCAGCATGTTTCTACTGTCGTGAGAAAATCATTCCATGTTGCAAGACTTATACATAGAGGTATGATATTTATGTCCAAACAAGTCATTGTCCCATTTTACTCTGCCCTCATAAGACCTGTCATTGAGTACAATGTCCCTTTGGTATATAATTTACCAGGCATATGCAGCAATTAGAGGCGTCCACAGAAATTTCTCAAAAAAAGAATATAAAGGGTAGAAAACAAGTCCTCTGCACACCTCCTCAAATCATTGCCCCTATATTCAGTTTCCTATAGACTGCTAAGAGGCAACTTGTTGCGTTTCCTCATAGTCAGCATTAGTGGAGCTGTTGTACATTTGGAAAACAACCAGCAACAGAAACACTTGATCTATGGACCAAAACCTTGCCAGCAACATTAACAGGGCATGCTAGAGGGAAAGGCATGTGTGTCAGATGTTTCCCCTTCTCTGGAGCAGGCTTTCCATCCATGTGAATCAAAGTTCTTCCCTGCATTTTATTCAAGCATGACCTGGACCAGTGGATAAGGAATCACAAATATACTTCTTGTTTGTCCCCATGTCTCTACTAGAGAGAGAAAGCTTGTAATTGTTTGTCTGCCTAAGAATATACACCCTCCAGAAATAATTTGGGAACTATTATCTATTAAATTATATTTTGGGGAACTTGGTTAGGCTTAAAAATGGCCCCTTAGGTAATTAGCATAGTATTCTGCTATGATACTTCTACAGTGTAGTCCATTTGCTAAGGGACAACTCATTGGGAACTGTCCTTTGTTTCCCTCAATAATTGTTCCACTAGCTGAGTGTGTAAACTGATCAGATGCTGAGAGATTGTAAACTATCAAAGATAATGGAAACTGTTTTCTATATGGGCATTGAACTCTTCCCTTTTTCTTCAATAGTGCGATCGCAAAGGTACTATGTATTACTAGCAGAGGGAGTGATGGATACAGTCCCCCAGAGAGTAAGTATTGGCAGGCTTATCACCAACCAGAAATGCTTATTTTTTGTAATTGCAGTCCATGTGTAATTAAGCTAACAAGTGGAGATATTACTATCTTGACTTGTCGGGTTGTCAGCTGGGCAGTATTGTTGACAACCTTAGTGTGAGTCATGTTTGATTAACTGATTGCAGAGGTGTACTAATGTGGGGGCAGAGGGGGCAGTCTGCCCTGAGTCCAAATAGGAAAGGAGTGCAGACTTACTGTTTAAAAACTTTTCGCTTTTTAAACTCAAAAAGCTTAAAGTAAAACCAGAGATGAAGCCTTGGTCTGTGCATCACTGTGTGCATCAATGCATGCACTTGTTGCTTACTTCTTTTGCATCTGTCTGTGTGTCCCTGCATGAATTGACCCATACACCTGTTGTTTGCTCCTTTTCCATGTTCCATGTGGAATTTAAATCTGAATTTACATGCGAGACATTTGTGTGCGTGTGTGTGTGTGTGTGTGTGTGTGTGTGTGTGTGTGTGTGTGTCCTGCTGATGCCTGGATGACTTGTGTGTGTGTGTGTGTGTGTGTGTGTGTGTGTGTGTGTGTGTGTGTGTGTGTGTGTTCCTGATGATGCCTGGATGACTTGTGTGTGTGTGTGTGTGTGTGTGTGTGTGTGTGTGTGTGTGTGTGTGTGTGTGTGTGTGTGTTCCTGCTGATGCCTGGATGACTTGTGTGTGTGTGTGTGTGTGTGTGTGTGTGTGTGTGTGTGTGTGATACCTCTCAACTGTACAGCTTTTCACAGAATGTCCAGATTTTTGCCTCATATTTTTGGTCTTTTCCTCATAAACTTTCAGTGTTTTGGCAAGTTATTGAAAATTGAAATCAGAAAATAATGCCAGACATTTGAGTTTCAGAATTACTACCCCTTCAGAAGTTTCATGCTAAAGCAGAACTTGTTATTCTATCAACTTTCTAAGATTATAAGAGCGATATTTAAAAATTGCCCCATTCTTGGCCCTTTGTCCCCCCATTTTTTATGGCTCTGTCCAGCTTTCTTGCACTAAGATGTTGAGAGGTATGGTGTGTGTGTGTGTGTGTGTGTGTGTGTGTGTGTGTGTGTGTGTGTGTGTGTGTGTGTGTGTGTGTGTGTGTGTGTGTGCAATGCCATAGTTATGGTTGGCAGGTTAGTTAATTTCCTCAGCCTCAAACTCTGTGCCTTGGTTACAAGAAACAAGAGCCTGAATCCTCTACACCAACTACCAAAAATGAGTTTTGGTGCATTTTCAAGTAATTGAGTTTCAGTGCATTTTCAAGCAATTCTGAGCTTTAAGGGAAGAGACATTTACTACCACTCATGCTATCTGTTTTCAATGTAGAATTGTTTTGTTCAGCAAATGAGTATAGCATAATAGGTAGCATGCTTACTTTTGATACAGAAGGCTGTGGGTTCTACTGTCACAGCATGCAGATGGATTGTTGATACAATGTTGTACTTTAAGGGGGGAGGGGAGTGGGGGTGTTGCAGTCCTGTGTGTGCCCTTCTTTGAATAAGATGCATAGTAACTATAAACCTGTTGTTGCTTTGCCATCCATTCCCTACTGCAATATTACCAGCTTACCATTTTTTTCTTTTTTTAATGTAACATGCACAATTTACTTTTCAAGGGTAGCAGACACGGAATTTGTAGATGAAACACAGAAATATAAACGTCTTTGTTAGCAGCAACCTTTTCATTAGTTACCGATCTCTTTAATGTGGAATTATTCAGGTGACATTTACTTATGCAGAGATTCTGCATATTGACTAATATTGGTGGATTGTAATGACTCAAGTTTGAGTGGCCTTTTAAGTTTGAAATGTTCTGAAATGGGCAGTTTTGTCATTATTAGGTGATATGTTTTTGTTTCATTGCTTACTGGAAAAATGTTCAAAACTACAAACTTGTGCTGCATTATACAAGGAATATAATTTTCAAATCAGGAAGTTGTATTAAATAATACATACATGTACCGATGGTCGTAAAAATGTGTGCAAGTGGCCTATGTTTTGTAAACTGCAAAAGGTGAACTTTATCTGCCACTGGCCAGATGCATTTTCCTTGAATGTGGGTTTCAATATCATTTCAATGAATGTAAGTTACAAGGGCAGAGAAGTTTACTGTTAATGCTAAGTCTGTTTTCATTGTGAAACTGTATTGTTTTGTTTAGAAAATGTCTATCAGTGTTTGTGCTATAAAATTCAAAATAAATATTTTACATTAAAACCAAATATCTGTAAACATTGTAGAAGTAACAAAGAAAATAGTATGAATACTGAGAGGTTTGAACAGTATTTATGGTAACTGGGGAGACACAGCCAAGTAGTGGGACACTGGAACTGCTGCGGGGGGGGGGGGTTGTGTGTGTGTGTGTGTGTGTGTGTGTGTGTGTGTGTGTGTGTGTGTGTGTGTGTCGAGGCCTGATCCACTACCCTGCTTAGGGCTCCATTTGATCATGATCTGGCTCTGAAGTAAACATAGAGTAGGTAGTAGGCTATCAGCCCAAGGGCCTACATAAGCCTAGCCAACAAGGTTCCCTGGCTTACGCCACCCAAAAAAGTTATTTTCCTGTGCCACTGTCGAGAAGAGACACAGAATTGATCCCCGGGGTGTATTTCCTATTTCCCATCCACTCATCAAGATTTTTCTTGAAGAGTGCTAATGAAGAACTTTGCTTGACATAGATGGATAGCCTGTTCCAGAGTATGGGAAGTCTCTGGGACAGGAATCTATGCCTCCAGCATGTCCTGTTTATTGTGGTGACAAGTTTTATGTCCCTAGAGTGTGTAGCTTGGAGGGACTGGGATTTCTTTAGGTGTAGCATGTCCAACAGCTCTGGGTTTGACATAGCTTTATATGTTAGGGAGAGATCACCTCGGAGTAGGCGATATGCTACTGAGTAAAGCTGGAGTTTTTTGAGATGGTCAGTATAGGGCATTTGTTTGAGGCTAGTAATCCTCTTTGTGAGGTACTTCTGTGGCCTTTCCAGCTGCTGCAGATGTCTTGTGAGGTACATTGCAAAACGGGTGTTGTACTCTATAATGGGTCTAATGAATGTTGTGTAGAGAGGAACAATGACCTCTTTTTTCCTAGATGAGAACCCTTTTATGATGAGGTGTGCCACATAGAAGGACTTTCTGACTACTGTGGCGATGTGACTATCAAAGGAGAGACTACTGTCCACCTGGGTCCCAAGGTCTCTTATCACACATTTGGTGTTAAGTAGATTGCTGCCTATGTGGTAGTTCATGGGTACAGAGTTTTTACCAAAGGGGATGACACTGCACTTTTTGGCATTGAGCTTGAGGCCACGGCTCTGACACCAGGCATCTGTCTCAGCTAGGCCCTTCTGCAGGATGTCCACATCATTTGGGGACTTGACTATGGTTCCTCATTTGCAATCATCTGCGAACTTTATTAGCCAGAGGCCTTCTGTGTTAGCCTGTACTTCAGAGAAGTAGATACCAAACAGGAGAGATCTCAGGACAGAACCCTGTAGTACTCCACTTGTCACTGCTTTGAGGTCAGATTTGGAGTCTGCAACTTTTACAGTGTGGGCTCTGTCAGTGAGCCAGTTGGCAACCCATCTTGTGACGTAGGGATTTATACCTAACTTAGTGAGTTTAGCTATAATTCCAGAATGGGGGATGGTGTTGAAAGCCTTGGCGAGGTCAAGATAGGCTGTGTGAACCACCTTACCCTCATCTACGGTTTTGGTGACTGCCTCAAAGAAGTCGATCATGTTCAGGAGGCATGATCTGCCTTTCACAATTTACTTCTTCCTCTTGTGTGTGTTTGTGTGTCCATGCATGCATGAAAACATGGTATAGGATTGGAGGAAACTTGGACAGAACTACCAACAAGACAGGAGAGAACCGTGATTATTTTTTAAATTAACAGCAGCCTTCTAGTTATACAGTAGTACAATGCAGTAGAGAGTTTTGCAATAGAAAAGTTTTTTTTTTTTTTTTTTGGTTAACTGAACCCTACAAACTAGATTAATCACAGCAAGTGAATCAGCCAGGGCATCGTGGACTACCGGACTGAAGGTAAGCATTTTTTTAATGTGAATATAACCAGATTTTATTTATTTCTGGGAAAGGGAGGGGGTAGTGGCTAGACTAGAGGGTGTTTGTGTTTGCATTTATTTAAATATTTTAAAGTCTGGCTTGTGTGTATGTGCATTTGTTTAAATATTTTGAAACTGGATATCTATGTTATTTTGTTTTTTTTTTTCATTGTACTCTTCTGCCCTCTTTTTGTTTTGGTGGGGTGGGGGTAGCTAGCTAGGCTGTGGATTGCCCTATCACTTGCTCAACTTAAATTCTGCCATTAAGGCTGGCATGTAAATATTTGTGATGTTGTTGTCTTTCGGATTTTCCTGGTTAGGGTTCGTCACAGCGGAACTCCGGTCCGCTAATGATTGGCAGTTGATTTTCATGAACGCCGAGGTGCCAGCTCGACGTTCAACCTTCAACGAAGGCACGCCCATTTACACATGTCTTTCGAACGCCCACCCAACTGCGGGGAGGACATGCAGACTCCACACAGAAGGCACTCCCCACACTCCATCCAGGAATCGAACGGGAGAACCTCTTGCTGTGAGGCAACAACGCTATCACTGCACCACTGCGGAAGTGCTAAATTGGAATATTTTTGTCTTTTTTTTTTTTTTGGTGGGAAGGTTGGCCAGCTGTGCTATGGATGAATGCAATTTGTCCTTTTCACTTGGTCAGTTCAAATTGCACTCTTAAGCTGCATTTGTGTGAATAAATCTAAATATTTATGCTGTTCTTTGGGTGGAAGCAGTAAGTTTGTCCTTTTCATATTTTTAAAGGTTGGCTAGTGTGCATTTGTATGAAATAAATTGATTTTGTGTCGGGGGTGGCTAACTGTGTTTTGAGAACTTATCCTCATAGTTTTCTCAGCTTAAAGTCTGGTATTAAAGGCTGGCTGGTGCACATTTGTGTGAAATAAACTGGAATATTTATGCTTTTTTTCCTTGGGAGGGGGTGACAAGCTGCATTGTTGATGAAATATCTGGTACTCAGTTTAAAGTCAAGCATTACTGGCTAGTGTGCATCTTTGAGAAATAAATTGGAATATTGTATGAAGCACATTTGAACCTGTTCCTAGTTTTACAGAATGTTGTTGTATTTGCCTAATATTTTCTGCAAGTTACACTCATATTGTTTGCTTAGCTTATCCTTTACATGACTAGTGTGCATTCTTTACTCTCTCTCGCTCTCTCTCTCTCTCTGGCTGCTGGACTTGTTAAACCAAGTTGAAACTGTTTCAGATTTTGCAGAATGTTCCTAAGTTTGCATCATCCTGATGTTTGTTTGTCTTTTCGGCTTTTCCTGGTTAGGGGTCGCCACAGCGGAACTCCGGTCTGCTAATGATTGGCAGTAGATATTATTTTTTTTATGGTGCTGAGTTGCCAGCCCAACCTTCAGCGAAGGCATGCCCATTCATGCATGTCTTTCGGAGGCCACTCGACCGCGGGGAGGACATGCAGACTCCACACAGAAGGCAGTTCAGCCGAGAATCGAACAGGAGAACATCTTGCTGTGAGGCAACAACGCTACCGTTGTACCACCATGGCTTATGTTTGAAGTTTGCTTCATCGTGATCTGTTCCTAATATAATTTGGGGTCAACTGTCCACATTAAGTGACCAAATCCCAAACCACTAAGTCAGCTCTTAGGGATGTGTTGCCAATGTCATACTCAACTTTCCAAAAGAGACAATAATGCATTTTTGACATTTAGTTTTAGTTCATGATTCTGGCACCAACATTTGGCTAGGTTAAGCTTCCCTGTAGGATGTCTGAGTCTTTAGGGGATTTGATCACTGCTCCTACCTTGCTAGCTATTATTTTGTTTCATTTCCTGATTTGTTTGTGTCTTTTCGGCTTTTCCCAGTTAGGGGTCGCCACAGCGGAACTCTGGTCCGCTAATGATTGGTAGTTGATTTTTACGTGCCGAGTTACCAGCCCTGATGCACAACCTTCAATGAAGGTACGCCAATTCACGCATATCTCCATGCAGAAGATGATCTAGCTGAGAATCGAACTGGACAGCATCATTACTGTGAGGCGACAATGCTACCGCTGTACCACCACTGCGGGTCTTGTTTCATTTCCTGATAATTACTAAAATAATTGTACTAGAGGAGGAGGTGTTAAAGAAAAATCTCTGTGGGGGAGATGTCAAAAAAATTCTGCTCCAGGTGTCAAATATGCTAGGTATGCCACCGACTGTAAACAAAACAAAATAAAACAGACCGGATTTCTGTACACAGCGAGAGATGCATTATGTGTGTGAAAAAAACAATGTTTCTGTACTGAACTTGCACTGTTTATTTAAAAAAAAATCAAAAACATGACATTATATGCCATCACCAAATCTCCCAGTAGTGACAACTGTAAAATTGCCAACAGATCTTCATTACACAGCTACTTTTAAGTTCTTGTACTAAGTTAAGTGCATACCTGAATGCACAAGTATGATTTCCTCAAAATTTTACCTGGAATGTCAGTACTTCACAAGCTGTCTCACTCTTGTACTCCAAATATAAGCTGTCATTAGTCTTAAAACGTAGAAAGCTTCCAAGCACAGGTGTATGATTTCCGTTTAGAGTTGGTAATGCAATATATTTAGAACACATCTGGGATTAGTAGATATTACATCAAAACTAAAAATCAATAGTTGATCGTAAGAGTGCATTTTCTATTATCTGAAATATGCCACAAAATTCTAGGTTTAACAAGGGCAAAACGGGTCACGTAGTTTCAACACAGATCTGCTTGCATGCCTTGTAACCAGACTCTAAGTGCAGAGTGTACCTGTATATCCACCCATGAGGGAGTAGAACAGTTCATAGCCTGATAGCACAAAAGATTAAGGCTCTGAAGTGTTAAGAGTTGCTTCTTGCAGCCAATGATTGTAGGATTTGATTCCTTCGACCTCTAAGCAAGGTGCTTAACCAAGTGGTGCTGCCAGTTTGCTCCCTGAAAAGGGACACTTGCATTTAATAGGCTTACCCAGTTAAATGCATAAAGGAAAAATGTGAAACAGCATTATTGACATTCTCACACATATAGCTGCAGCAATGTAACATATCTTACAGTGTGCCAGTCTGCAAAGCTCTGAAATATTTAAGTACAGGATGGGTACTTAACTGCTTTTCAAGGCTGTAAACACAATATATATCCTGAGCACATCTGTACGACATCAGCATCCCTTTGGAATTAAAATCATATACATCTCTCCATAAAAGTGGTACTAAACTAGCCATTATAGATATTTGGCAGTCTGTAATCTATTTAACTCCAGGTCAGATTGAACAATAGACATTAACAAATGCTTAATAATTTCAAAACATTAAATTTAAATAATAATATAGCTGTCAATTTTGTTTAGAGTGGAAATATTGCTGTTTTAAAAGCTACCTAAGAAAACAACTTTGTATAAAAGTGAGGTACCCAGAAACAATTATGTTCATGTTAAAATCCAACATCCAACTGACTATTCTCTTACCTTTAAAATAGGTGCAGAGTCTAAGGGTATTTTGTGGCAGAACCTCCCAGTATTTTTCTATGGAAATGTCATTAAAACATATCAAATTATTTTTTTGGAAACATACCTTTATAAATACAGAAGTAATAGTTCAAAATAATCAGTGCTAGACACACAGACCTTTGGAAAGGTATTAGTTGTAAAGGGGCTAACATAAATGTTTCCTGATTTTATTTACTATTTACTTTTAAATTAATATCTCATTACCTTCTCTTAACTCATACTTTCTATCCATCAATTGAGGCTTCTGATGCAGTTTTATTCATCTATATATTTTACCTATGATATTTCCTTTTGCATAGTTCATGATAGATTTTGTAAATTCCACATTATACAATAATGTCTCATTGCTATTGAAAAATGAGCATGCTGATTAAACAGCCAAACCATCGTGCCTGTTATAAATCAAACATATACCAATACAACGAAGTTTGGTCACTGTGCAGCCAGACTTTGTATTGGAATATGCACTGTATCGCCATCTTTGTAAAAAGCAGTTTAGTTTACTTTATGCCGATAACTGGAGAATTCAAACTGCTTTTAAAAAAAATCTTAAACTAATAGTTGCTCCATGGAGCAGGTTACACATGTATATAAATAAAAAAAAACGTTCACCTTTCCGTACTGAGAATTGTATAATTAGTTCCATGGCAACTCACTAAATGACTTTAGTCCTCAGTAACTGGGGGGGGGGGGGGTTGGGTGGCAGAAACAGCAACTTTCTTGGAGCTGTTGCATGCACAGTACATCAACTAAGTGCGCACAACTACCAGAAGCCAGTGGAAAAGCACTAAAGTCTTTTAGTACTATGACATTATTTAGAAAAGGTACATTTTTCTTAAATAATGTCATTGTATACTAGCAATAAACCGCTCCTGTTTGTGGATATATCAGGATTTACCTACAGTTAGCTTTGTTTAATCACCTGGGCTTCATCCTCATGATCAAACCACACCAGCTGTGGGCAAATTCTGATATATCCATCCATTGTCTGGGATTATTTCTTAATTATTCCCTGGTAGTTATTTTGTTCTGTTCAAATCAGTTCAGAGAATACATAAGAGACTCATTTATGTCTTCTATGCCAGTCTATTTATTTAACAACTTTTTCTCCTTGCAATCAGCTATAGCTGTTACAGATTCAAGGTTTCTGGATTTTCTTGCAACATTCTCCCTTACAAAGAAACAACATACCTTTAAATGATGCAAGCAAATCTGGCACAATATGCACTCCTTGCCAAAAATGTCCAAATGAGCTTATTACGTGCAGCATAGAAATATTTGTTGTTATCTTTTATGGTTCCAAACTTAGCACTCTTTTCATCAGTTTAATTTTTTACACAAGCTTTCTTACAGCTATGCACCTTAAGTACGAAGCATAATAAGTCACTTACGGACTAAGTGCAACTTCACCTGTTCTTTTTTCTTTTAGTCTAATCAAGCAAGGACAAAAGACAACAGACATTAGGAGTTATTTCCCTTTGACTAATGACATTTTTCAATTACTGAATGACTCCATACTGTAAGAATGACATTAAAATGAGTAATCTGTTGGCTGCTGTTCAACCTGCTTCAGATGCTCACAGGGCACTTTTCTTCTTCTCTTCTACTGCCATGCTGCATTTAATATTCTCCTTGCATACCACAGTAGCGGCTATCAGAACAGCCATTAGCCTAGGAAAGAAACGTTTGTTATGTATCTATTGCTATACAAAGACTGTAAGTGTCTCAGTATTTTATTATGTATCATTCTGTAAAGTGAAGCTTTACTTTTGCTAAGTCAGTCCTCTGTTATTTAAATACATTCTGTGTGACCCAGGTTTGGTGGACTTCATCATTTTGATGTGCCAAAATTATCCGAGAACACAACAAACATCCTTAGACGTGTTTACAGCTTTGTCTACATGGATTTTAGGGGTGTTATTTAAGCAGCTATAAGTTTTAACGTGGTGTTTGAGGAGAGTGGAAGTTTAACCCTTCAGTTTTCCTATAGACCAGTTTCCATCTTGAACGCTGTTTACAAAAGCTTTTACTATGAGTGGACAAAATCAAATGCATCTAGGATTGGAATCCCAGAACTGCATTCTCTGAAAAAAAATTTGGAAGAACACCTTTTAAGTGGTTTTGCAGGGGGGGGGGGCAAACCCCTTGCACTCCAGTGCTAGCACAACTTGCCGATAGTGATTTCCTATGGAGAAACTCTGGTCATCAATACATTGAACCTTGGGCAATTGAAACTTGAGCATTCCATCTTCTTCCACCAGTAGGCTACTATAAATAGTTGCATGTAAGCATGCAAATAATGGCTAGCATAACCTTTTTCTTGCTGAAAGACTAAAAGTAAAAGCTGAGTCTTTTTTCCCCAGAAAAATAAACTCAAGACAATAGAAAATATATATTTTTTTTATTAAAAAAGGAGAAAAAGCATGCATTATGGTTAGCATTTATGATGGTAAAAATGACCTTGATGCTGTTAACTGGTCTTTTGAATTCCAACGATTACTGAAACATAACTTTAAATCTCAGATAATATAGGTACTGTGTAATATTTACTCTAGGTCTAGAGCTTAGGTCAATATTGATGGAAATCTGTCTCCTATGTTCCCCTTAGCAGATATACAAGATACATACCTCTTAACCTCTCAGTGCAAGAAATCTGGACAAAGATTGACAAAATGGGGGGGGGGGGGACAAAGGCCCCAAAACAGGGACATATTTTAAATATTACTCTTATAAGTTTAGAAAGTTGCTAGAGTGACAGGATTTGTTTTAACATACATTTTCTGAAGGATTTGAAGTCTGAAACTTAAATGTATGTCACTATTTAGTGACCAGTCCTCAGATCATCCTAATAATTGTCAGAAAAACACAGATTTTATGAGGAACAGACTAAAATATGAGCCAAAAATCTTGGACATTCTGCAAAAATCTGTACAGTTGAGAGGATGACAGTATGGCTCTCTATGGTCTCTTTTTTTTTTTCTTCTTTATATTTAAAACTTCTGTCCCACATCTTGCTTCAGTATGGAGTCTGAAGTATCTATTCTATAGGCAACAACTATTTACTGGCTCTCTTTGTTTTATGATTTGCAGTTTCTTTGTCAAATCCTTATGAGTATATATATGCCTAAATTAATTAATTTGCTAACCATTTTTTGCTTCATATCAACTCATAAAGTCAACACTGAAAAAAATACTTCACACATAAATATCCCATATTTTGCATTTCATCAACTAAGGGAACAGTTTCTTTCAACATGATGAAAAATAACTTTAAGTCCTCAGGGTTACTAATCCCATAAATTCTGTATGTTTTAATGTAAACATTTTATATGATAATGCTACAATAAAAAATAATCATAAACATCCCTAAAAGAAATCTAACTATATAACAGATGATGCTTCTGTTAGTCCCATATGTAATCCAGGCAAATCCTTTCCCAGTCCTCAGTTGTCATATTATAAATATGAAAACACAGCTTTTTGACAGATGGCAATGCCCACCAGGCCCACATTTTTCTCCAGTTTCCCTACCCTCAGGATATACCACAGGAATTATTTAATCAAGAGCATATGTTGTTTATCTTTTAATTAGCACACACATTACATTATGTTAACCCCATACATTCTTGAATTTTATCAGTGTTTTGATATTATCACCTCTTTAAGACAGATGTTATAATTTTCACCACTCTTTCAGTGAAATCACATTTCTGCTTACACCTTACACATCCAGTATGCTCCAATTATACATTTTCTCCTGTCTTTCTAGTTTTCTTTTTCTAGCTCCTTTTACTATTTTTGAAAGCATGCATCCACGGGTCCCTATTACATCGATGAAAAGGCTAATGATCAAACAGCTTAGAAATCGAAAATGTCGTTCTTCGGAATCAGTATTGTGAGATCGTTGTACAGTGAAGACTGGAAAATTTGCCCTTTCCTCACTGTAGTGCGATCTCGGAGTTGGTATATATAATTACCGGGGGCTGGGGGGGAGCAGTCTCCCACAATAATTATTTCAAAGAAAGGCATTTTCGATCACTAGGCCATTCGATCTTTAGCCTTTCCGTCGATATAATAGGGTCCCTGCATCCCTTAGGCCTCTGTTTCTGTCATTTCCACTATGAATAGATAAAAGCAAATGCACTGAGGATCAGAATCCTCAAACTGCTTTTGACAGATGACAAGGCCCACCTGCCCACCAGACCTATCTTGTTTACTCATTTTGCTACCTTCTGGATATGCCACATGGATTATTTAATCAAGAGCATTTTTTGCTTTTCCTCCAATGTGCACACAAATTACATTATGTTACCAGGTACTATTATGACTCTGTCATAGTCCATGTTGGTGTGAATGATTTGAGACGTACCTCTCTGGACTATAAGAGAGACATGATTGAGCTTGCTGAATATGTGTTAGGCAGGTATGTTCCTAGCCTTAAGCAGCATCCTACTTTCACCCAGATTGATGCCTCAGTACAAACAGAAAATGATTGACTTTAATTGGCTTAGTTTCTGGTGTCATTCCAAGGGGATTCAGTACTTGACAGCCTGGGAGGATGTGATTGACAGACCACGATGCTTTGCCAGAGATGGTCTTCATCTGTCTCCCCTGGGCTTCAGGCTTCTGGCAAGGGCTCTTGCTTCTCTCTTAGTGCTTTTTTTTAGGCAAAGTCATGAGGACAAAATTACCAATGTGAAAAATTCTACTAATGAAATTTAAAGGTCATGCTGCTAAACACTTAGAGTCTTAACATGAAACTGCACTCATTGCAAGCATTCCTCACCATGGAAGATGTTGATATTTGTGCAGTCACTGAAACCTGTTTCAAAGCTGCAGAGAGCACCTCAGCCTTACCAGGTTACTTGTCCTACAAAGCCAAAGGAGGTGGAGTTTCAATATTTACCAAAGACATACACACCTCCAAACTGGTCAAACACTATGATGCTCAGGAGACACTCCAGATGCAGTTAACTGTTGAAAAACCAAAAAACAAAACAGCCAGCACTCAACGGGAGCAAATATCTAGTTTTAATGTACAAAAACAGACCAGTTTTGGCCCACAAGCCTTTTTCAATGTAAAGCACATCAGTACATTCCCCATCTTATATATCATAACATAATAGAATAATTATATCCCATTGAACAATTATTACAAATGTTCATTAAGACCAGGTGGAAACAATCCCCCCAATTTTACTATCCAAGACTTTTCTTTTTTGTTCAAAACATTATGCCAACAACTTTTCATTGATCTATGTCCTAACACCCTATCAATAATAATGAATTTAAACATCGCTGTCTTGTGTATAATAGTATGTTTATATAAGGCATTAGCCAGATACTTATTTCTAATGCTACTTAGATGTTCTGAAAATCGCAATTTTAATGGTCTGGAAGTTTGGCCTACATAAAAGGCTGTGCAAGAGCAAATAGCCAGATATATAGCCCAGTCACTATTACAATTGCCAAGCATTCTGATAGAAAAAACCCTAGATGTGTTCTTACTTGAAAATTCCTTAGTTGAACATATGAATTTACAAAAAGAGCAATGGCCACAGGGGTAACAACCCTCCACTTGTGTACCATCTATAGTAGTTTGTACATAATTTATAGAGGGTAAAACATGTTTATAGTGGCTAAAGTAACTACTTAAAATTTTCCCTTTCCTAAAAGAAAAAGAGCATCTCTGACCTAACAACTCACACAACCTGTCATCTGTTAATAAAATGTCCCAATGTTGTTGTATCATATCTAAAAATCTATGAGTGTTCCTACCATAGGTGGTAGTGAATCTAATTTTGTTGCTAGAGCAAGGGCCACAATCTTTGTATTTCAAAAGCTCTCTTCTTGAATATGATTGTACTTCCCTACTAGTCTGCCAAACCTGTGTCAGTGAATAGCCTCATTCAACAAAACGACCTACAAGGTCATTATCAAAATGCATATATTCTTCAGTATTTGAACATATTCTATGTATTCTCATAAAGTGTGATTTAGGTATGTTTGCTGTAATGTGCTTAGGATGACAACTGGATGCATGGAGTAAAGTGTTGGAATGGTGGGGTTTTCTATATAATGTACTGGACATTAGTCATCCCTCTGCACAAAGGTGGAGCATCCACTGACCCAGGCAATTATAGGCCTGTCAGCCTATCTAGCCTGATCTGCAAGGTCATGGAACGCATTATCATGGACCTTATAAATAAGGACATTGGCAACCTCCAAACACTTGATTCCACACAGTTTGGTTTTGTCAAAGGGAGATCATGCCTGTTAAATTTGGTCACCTTCTTCAAAACAGTCACCAAAGCCATGGATGAGGGCAAGACAGTGCACACCGCCTACCTTGACCAAGCCAAAACTCTCCCAGCTAGGCATCAAGCCATATGTTACCAGACAGGTTGCTAATTGGCTCACTGCTAGAACCCACTCAGTCAAAATAGGGGAAGCCACCTCTAGTAGTAGACCTGTAACAAGCAGTGTACCCCAAGGATCAGTCTTGGGGCATCTACTGTTTGGGATATACTTTTCAGAGGTGCAAACCAAAACCAGTGGTCAGTGGCTGACCATGTTTGCAGATGACTGCGAGATGGGCACTGTCATAAATTCCCCTAGTGATGTGAACATCCTCCAAGAGGGCCTTAACCAAACTAATGACTGGTGCCAGAAGCATGGCCTCAAACTGAATGCCAATAAATGCATCATTATCCCCTTTGGGGAAAATGGTGTCCTAACTAATTATCACATTAATAACAATGTACTAAGCATGCAGTCAGTTGTGAGGGACTTGAGCACCCAGGTTGATAGCAACCTGACTTTTGACTAACATGTTGCCTCTGTTATACGGAAGGCTTTCTACATGGCCAACCTCATAAGTAAGGGTATTTCATCCAGGAACAAGGTCATAATATCCCTGTACTCTTCTCTTATCAGACCCATTATCAAGTACAATGCCCCCTTCAGCATGTACCTTGCCAAGCACATGCAGCAGCTGGAGAGACCACAGAGGTTCCTCACCAGGAAAATCCAGGGTCTCAAACACCTATCCTAAACAGATAGGCTAAAAGCCCTGTCCCTCTACTCAGTCTCATACAGACTGCTCAGAGGTGACCTGTGTCTGGCATACAAGGCCATCTCAGACTCCGCCTTGATGGAGTTGCTGCATATCCATAAGTCAAACTCCACTTGTGCAAACCACGCGCAAGGTCTCAACCTGGTCTGTGACATTAATAGAACTTGTTGGTGGGATAGATTTGTGTTCCAGTGACTCCCTCATCTGTGGAATAGACTTCTTCACCATGTAAAGCAGAGTACCTCACTAGCCTTCTTTAAGAGGAACCTGGACAACTGGATGGGAAACAGAAAATATACCTCTGAGATCCCACCTGTGTCATTGCTGGATAGGGAAAACAAGTGCTGGCTTTGTGAGAACATGTGTGAAATTCTTGGCTAGGCCTATAATGGCCTCCAGGCCAAAAGCCTAATATTGTCCTATGAGCCTATGAACCTATAATCCCATGCATTCTTGAATTTTGTCACTGTTTTGATATTACCACTTCTTTAAGAAAGAAAGAAAGAAAGAAGTGATATAAATAGGACCTGCTGGAGAGATAGGTATGCATCTCTGAGACTACCGCGTCTATGGAACAGGCTTACCATCCATGTGTAGCAGAGTTCCTCCCTAACCCAATTCAAGTACAGCTTGGACAATTGGATGGGAAACCAGAACTTCATCCCTGGTTTGGCACCTATGTCTCTAATGGACACAGGTAACCTGTAAATGGTTCATCTCCCAGACCCATGCTTACACTTATCAAGGGTATCAGAACTCGTCAGAGATTTGGGATGCATGGCTAGGCTTAAAAAGGCCCGTTAGCTTAGTAAACTCCCATTCAGTGAAAACACATTTCTGCTTAAGTCTTACACATAGAGTATGCCCCAGTTATGTACATTTTTCTCCTGTCTCTCTAGTTTTCTTCTTTTTTCTCCTTTCAATATTTTTAAAAACGTGTACTCTCTTGGCCTCTGTTTCTATCACTTCCACTATGAGTAGACAGAACTGAATGCACCAAGGATCAGAACGCATCAACTGCATCCACCTAAGATATCCTGCTGAAATACACATTGTAACTGTTTTTGCTGGGATGCAAACCCCTCTGCACCCTCCAATGTATTTAATGAGGTGTCAGGATTTTATATATGTTTTTCCATATATTGGTGAGTGATAAAACTTTGGATATGGTTACTTCTTAAATGTTACATACAAAAATTTGACAAATCTGAATGTTTTTTTAGTCCTCCTAGAAGAATGTAAGGTACAGTTTATTGCAGCTTATCTGTATAGAACTCTACATGGCAAATGAATGGAGTAGATTTTGTTTCTTAGGAGGGGGTCTTTTACTGCTTTGCTTGTCTTTAACTTTAGCTGTTCCTTTATTTCCTTTTCCTCTGTGGAAAATCTCATATCGATCCCATTTTCCTGGGCACTTTTACAGACTAAATAAGAAAAATCTCCCCTCTCATCTGTTGATGCCAAGGCATATTCATTTATTAATTCTGCCTTTTCAACATCCTGTGCTTCCCACCCCTTGCTCTTTCTTATGCTCCCTGTCCTTTTGTCTGTCTTTGATTTCTCATGAATCTAATGTGTTTTCTGTTCTATTGTCCTACCTGGCACTATTTCCCCCAGTTTCAGCCTTTGCATTTCTGACCGTCTTTTATTTTATTTTTTGCCTTGGTTGGTGTTGTCTGTCTACCTCCTTTAGTGCTTCTATGCTATACATTTTCTAACTTTTGATGTCCTATCAGACTAGCATTTTCTTCTTTCTTTTTGATTTTTATAATTGTTTCATAGAATGTTTGCTGCTTCTGTGATGTCAGTTTCTTTTATCGCCCCATTGTTGACCCATACTGCCTTCATCTATGTTTGCAACAACTTTACTAAGCTACTGCCTCATTTTTCCAAAGTCTACATTCCTGAAATTCATTTCAATGACTTTTATTTTACCAGACTGTGTAGTTTACTTGACTGTCAGCTATGCTCTTTTGTGATCACGGAGCAGCTGGCGACTTCCATATCTGAGATCCACCCTTCTTCTAAATTAAACAGTGCCAGGCCCTGCAAGTTGCTATATTGTCATCATGTGGCAGATTAAAAATTTGCCTGATCATAATAATACCTATTCGTCAATCAGGTAAACTCACTGGAAGTGCAGTCCCCATTTCAGAGACACCCCAGGAGCAATGTCTGTTCAAGGTCAGACAGTAGGCAAATGAGGGCTGAGGGACTCAAACCCTTTACTACAGAAACTACAGCTCACTGACTTAACCTTCTATGTCAGCTAGTTATCAGTATTACTTTATCTATCTTTGCTATCCTGATGTCTAAATTCTACCATTTCATAATTGTTTGTACAATCATGAGGAAAGGCTCAATAATGTACTCACTGTGTAGTCTGTGTTGTTGTTTTTGTTCTCCATTGTCATGGATCATGCTTCCCCTCATGCTTGTTTATTCTGATGTTTTTATTCATGCCTTTGCATATTATAGCAACATCTTTACACATTTTGTCGTTCCCTCCCTTTTCATCTTCTGTATTTTGTAAATTTATTTGTTTGCATCTCAATCAGGCTGTTTGCAAACCATGTTCCTTTTATTGCAACAACAACAAAACTGTGTCCTTCCATTAAAGGCACTAGATGCAGTAGCTTTTTGTCTACACCATGAGACTGTTATAAACGTTGTCTATATTTTAAGAGCTTGGACATGGAGATGGCATGTCACCTGAGCCTATACTCTTACATGGCTTTTGTGTCCCAGCATAACAGAAGTTCAGTTACTCAGATGTTTATGCTTATTTTACTCCTGAAGTGCAGACCCCTTACCTTTGTACCTTATCCTCAACACACATATTTTTCATTACTGTTGTATACTGTATGACTTAACTGTTAGCTGTGCTTTTTCCTACAGAAGCCCACTCCCCAGCAATTCATCTGTACCTCCAAGCCTGCTGGATTCAGCATGTCAGTACATACACATGGTGATTGGCTGGGGGTAGTATGTGGCTTTCTACTATATTCCCACCCCTTCATAGATTTCACAGATATTCCAATACTACTCAGCCACTTCACGACTTGCTAGTATTCTCCCTCAGGCCATGCCTCCTTTCTCCATGAGGGCATACCAGTCAATCACACAACACACCCTAAAAAGGCAGCCCCTTACCCATGAAATCTAAATTGTTATGGTTCACTGTACATCTAACTATACTTATATATATCTTATCCATATCAATCTCAAAATTAATACAGGCACACAACACTTTTACCTCTGAATCCACCAAAAAATTAGACACCCTTAAATCTGCTGTCTACTTAATAAACTAGAATAACTTGATTGCAGACAAAAGCCACAGAAAAAAAAGTCTTATTCACTCTAGCACCTCAGGCAGAAAGCCTTCAAGTAGTAACTTGAACAACAAAGTAACACTCAATTCAGTGTTTAACCCATTTGGGATCAACGTGTTATATTTTAAAATAAATACAGCTTCCTTGTACAATAATTTCTCTTTCAAAGAGACTAATTCCCCCATATGTACATTAACTAACTCCAAAATACATTCTTTGAGAAGTTTAAAATTACTAAAATGATGTTTCCTAAAATGAACTGCTAATGGATTATCACAACTCCATTTTTTATGTCTCTAATGTGCCACTGAAATTGCACTTTAAACATTCTTTGACCTTTTCCCACATAAAGTTTCTCACAAGGGCATTTTAAAATATAAATGACTCCAACAGTTCAACAAGAAAAGCTCTGATTAGGACTAAAATTAAGTCCATTAATTAAAAAATATATATATTAACTACATAGGGACAGATAGAGCATCTAGCTACATATAGTTTAGTAAGTCAAAGTGATTTTCAATTAACTTCTCCAAATCACTGGACAAAAACTGAAGATCATCCTTCTTGTTTCCCTTCTGTTTCCAGGTACTTAACTCTGAGTATTCTCAGGCAGTGTAGGAAGTGCCTTATGCTCTCAGATAGCTAACTAATGCTCAACACAAATAATTACATCTGTGAGAGGTACAACTGTCTAATCTTCATGCTTCCCTTTCATCAAAAAACAGTCTGTGAGAAGCACACACTTTCATCAGTATCCAGACATAATTACATTAAAATGTCAAAAAACTCTTTACCAAAGCCTGCTAGAACTAAATTGATTAGGTCTAAGTGAAAATCCAACACCATTTTCATGCATGCATGCTTGCAGCATTGAGTCACCATGAGTCAAATCATTTCAAATCTATTACAACAAACTACTGTACTAACAAATATGTCTGGCCCTATATTTAGTCACAAAGATTCTCCAATCACAGAAATCAGCAAAGATTGAGTAACAGTGAGTGATCCTTTGGGTGCCAGGATCTCTGATATCACAAGAGCTCTAAAAACTCGTTTACCCAACAAATATGACTATGCAGTGATGGTGGTGGTGCTGATTCGGGGTGCAAAACACTGAGGGTCATGCAGCGAGAGACGTGGGAATCCTACATGCATGTGCTGAATGCAGGCAAGCCACTGGCCCTGAGTAGAACAAGCCCTTCTTCAAGAATGATGCTTTGATATAAAAGAAAAATATAATTGGCTTCAGCAATTGGTTAAATAAATAGTGTTATTCCAGGGGGACTGAGTATGTGTCAGTATGGAACAAGATGTTTAACAGTTCAACTTGCTTAACAAAGTATTGTCTGCATCTCTCATTCCAAGACTTCCACATACTGACTAAGGCCTTTGCTGCCCCCCACAATGCCTATTTTAAGCAGAGTCCAGTGAATATACATATCAATGTAACAAACATATCAAATCCAAAACTGAATCATATTAAGGTGGCCCGTCTCAATGTCAGAAGTCTCAACAACAAATTGCCAGATCTTGGTGTTCTTCTGCACTTGAAATATATCACTGGTTGTGTAATTACTGAGACTTGCTTTAAAAGTAAGGAAAGTACTCTCTCCACACATAGGTTTTGGACCTGTCATACCTTCAGACCTGATGCAGATTGTGGTGGTGTCTCCATATTTGTCAAGGCCCATATCACCTCCAGGCAGATTTCCACAGATCCACAAACTGAAATCATAGAACTCAGGACTGTCCTAAACATGACAAAGTATCAATGTATAACCTGTTAAAGAATGCCCTTCATGTCCCCTGCTGATCATGTAAGATTCCTAAATGTACTCAAAGAATACATTATAAGCAAGAATACCCATCAATAAACTGGAGTACCTACACCTGAAATGCAGGGTATATCTAGAAGTTGTTAGACTTAATAAATAGAAACCTCTGAAATGGATAGTCAACCAACCTATTAGAGGAAACAATATTCTTGATCTGGTTGCTCACAAATATGGACACTTAATGTACTACTCCTCTGGTAATGCCTTCCAAGGTTAAATTCGACCATAAACCTTTAATGTTCATCTTCAAAATTAGTAAAGCCCTTGCAGCAAATATTTTTGAATTTAAGGATTTCAAATGTGCTAACCTCTGGCAGCTCTATGATGTTTCAAAATGCTGTTATTTTAGCATTAGCCCTGACACTGACATGGCAGAAAACTTCATGAAGGAATTCTACACCCACTTACATAAATGCATAGCATAGATGAGATTCAGATCTGCTCAATTTAGACTGTATTGTTACACCTGAACACTTTTCCGGCCATCTTTCATTAAGAGGGCCCTGCTCGCACCCTTGTGGCAGAGGTGTGTAGTTTAGACTCATTTTAATTTGAGATTACTGGAAGAAAGCTTAAAAGTGTATAATTTCACCTGTATTTAAGCCTTGTGCTTGCCCAGGTTTACCCTCTTTTAACTGGAGTTGGTCAATGTTTGGCGACTTTTGCCAGAGGTCTGGAGAGATTCTGCAGAAATCCAAAGCATCCATTGCTAAAGTCAAAAAAATAAGTACCTTGTGAGTTTCCTTTGTACTTTGCTGACTGTATTTTATCATTTTGCTGCGTAAATTTGCATATTTTTCTGTATTTTTTACACTTGAAAAAGCTGTTCTGTTGCTTTAAGTAGCTAGTTCATAGCATAGACTAGATTCATATGCTGAATCTAGACTATATTGTTACACTTGAGCACTCTTCTAGCCATCTTACATTAGGAGGGCCCTACCTGCACACTTGTAGCAGAGATATGTAGTCTGAGCCTCATCTGAGTTGGAGATTACAGGAGGAAAGCTCATTGTGTGCTTTCCTATTGGTAGTCTATTATGTGGGAAAAACTAACTGTAAATTGAAAACCAGGATACAACATAATTTGTAAAGTATCAGACAAAAAGATGAATGCAATGCTCTATATGTGCATATTTCCAAGAATCCAGCACATACGTTTAAATTCATGGTAGTACAGGTCACTCACATGAGTAAGAGGGGGGTGATATAGTGAACTTTGTAGAATGTAATGAATTACATTGGATCATAGAGCTAGGAGCAGACCATCCACTAGGGCTAAATACCTGTATACCTTTAAGACCAGCCCTAAGGAAAAGGAGGGTAGTGAAATGATTGGTAGTTGTATTTCTCAAAATGTATTTAAAGAGATTTCATGAATGTTGCCATATTGTCTGATGAAGGGTTATCCCAAAAGCGCTTACAGTTTTATGATAATTTTATTTGTTTTTATGGAATACAAATTTGTGACAGCCTGTTTGGACTTGACTGTTTTCTTGGATTTACATTGATAGTTTAGCCTACAAGTAATTAATTTCACCTGTATTTAAGCCTTGCATTTGTGCATAGCTGCGTACCGCTCAACGGGATTCAGCAGTGCCCTGTATCGATGCAAAGGCCTTGAAAGACAATTTTCTCCTAGACAAATGTTAATAAACCCTACCAAGTTTCCCTGCTGCATTCTGGAAATTCAGTGGGGAATGAAAAGCATTGCTATAGTTTTCACTCCTAGCCATCAATAGAATAAGTGCCTTTGTTAATCCTAGAGCAAATTCTGGTCAAACTAGCCCACTCCCCAATAGTAGTTACTGTAAAAACCTGCCATAATAAATGGTCAATTTCCAACCATTTCGATGGTCAACCTGACTGACATGGGAATCCTGAGGCAATGTAGTAATTGCCTCATTTATGCTGACAACCACTTACTCCTAAAACAAACCCAGTGTGTGGGAGATGTAATTACACTATCAATTTGGAATCAGTTTTGTCATGTAACAACAAACTAGGCATCAAACAGGTTGTTAGCACACACACACATCACAGAAAGCAAGGTGACAACACATAAACCCACATATGCAGAGGTACTCAATAGAAGCCTACCAAAAGAGACCTCCCAAGTGCAAACCACTTGCACGCACTGCAAAGCAAATAGAATCCACTACACATAACAACACATACACCAGTGTCTCAGCAAATGAGCCTGTAAGGCAAAACACCTCAAAATAAAATCTCCTGGCCATAGGCGACTCCATAGTGAGACATACAGATACTCCCCCTCACTAAGCTGGGCAAGGAGTAGGTCATGGTCAGCTGCCTGTCAGGTGCCAAGATCTGTCAAATCAGTCATGCACTCAAGTCAGTCAGCAATAATTACTGTTATGACTCTGTCATAGTACATGTTGGGGTGAATGACTTGAGATGTACCTCTCTGGACTATATAAAGAGAGACATGACTAGATACTCAGATTATGCGTCCCAGGCAGGTATGTCCCTAGCCCTAAGCAGCATTCTACCTTCACTCAGGATGATGCCACAATATAGACAAAATATGATTGACTTCAACAATTGGCTCAGCTTCTGGTTTCAATCCAGGGAGATCCAGTATCTGTCATCCTGGGAAGACATGATTGATAGACCATGCTGCTTTAACAGAGATGGTCTTCACTTGTCTCCTCTAGGCTTTCAGATACTGGAAAAGGCCCTTGCCTCCCCCTAGTGCCTTTTTTAGGCAATGTCAAAACCACATGAGACAAACTCAAGGTTATGCTTCTTAATGCCAGGAGCCTAAACAGAAAACTGTGCTCCCTAGAAGTACTCCTCACCTTGGAAAATGTTGACATCTGTGCAGTCACTGAGACATGGTTCAAGGCCCCAGCCATGCAAGGCTACAATGCCTTCCACACATTCAGACCCCAAAATGAGTGTGAAAGAACCAAAGGTGAAGGTGTATCCATCTTCATTAAAGCCGAATACACCTCTAGACTGGTTAAACTCTATGAATCTCTCGAGCTATTCCAGGTAACTCTAATTATAAGTAAAGCACCCTACCACATAATTGCTAGCTACAGGTCCCCCACCATGAACCAAGAGAAATACACCGCCTACCTGGATTTACTAGAGTCACTCACTATACAGCCAAACATTTTGGTCATTGAGTGACTTCAACTATCCTTCCATCGATTGGGCAACCTAAATGAGCACAAACGTGCTTGCTCTGAGGTTCCTGGACTTTTGTCAATACAAATGCCCTGGAATAACTAGTCTGCACCCCCACAAGGGGCTCAGATGTCTTAGATTTAGTACTCACCAACATGGGGGGGGGTCACTGCACCACCCCCTGTTTGTTGCCCTCCCTAGTAGGGTCAGACCATAAATATGTCTCATTTGAAGTAACGATCAGACTGGACATCCCCAGGGGAGCAAAAAAAAAAAACCTGAAAAAGAAAACTACAGCCTACTAGGTGATGATATAAAAAGTTTCAAACCGTCTGCTAATGCACCCAACAATTACTCCTATGTAGAGTAGTACACAAATGCCATGTATAACCACCTAAACAACTCAGCTGTACCTGACCAGATCAAAACCAGGTCCTCCAGAAAAACATGCCACCCTGGTTTAAATAGGTTATATAACAAAAGGAAGAAGCTGATGTCTAAGAACAAGAGGGAAGTTACTCAACATAAGAAGAATACCCTCCACAGCTTGAACAAGCAAATCTTGTAAAATCATCTAAAGCTAGTTAGGAATCTAAATTAGCATCCCTAGCCAAGGATACTCATAAGGAATTCTTTAGCTACATTTGAAATCTAAAAGGGAACACTCAACTATTTGACAAACTTATAGTAGTATAGTAGCATTGCCTAAAAAAGGCACTATGGGGTGGTGGAAAAAGTATTTGTCAATATCAGAAAGCCTAGAGAGGATAAGTGCAGATCACCACTGGCAAAGAAGCGTGGTTTGTCAACAATGTCCTGCCAGGCCTTCAAATATTGTACCGCTCCCCCCAGATTGACACCAGAAGCTAATTCAATTAATAAAATCAATCATTTTTGTTGGTAACATGACATCATCCTTGGAGAAGGTAGTATGCTGTTCAGTGCTAGGTTCATACCTGCCTGAAACACTTAATCAATGAACTCAATCATGTCTTACTTCATATAGTCAAGGGAGGCACGTCTCAGGTAATTAGCACCCACTTGAACTATGACTGAGTCATACTGTACCTGTAGTTTAGTTACCTGAGTTTCTGTGTGACTTGATGGATCCTAACCCTGGTAAGGCAGCTAACTGTGACTCTGTCCTTACTCAGTCTGGTGAGGGGACATTGCTATGCCTCACTATAGAATCATCAGTGACCAGAAAATTTGGTTGTGTACTGGTTTGCCTTAAGGGCTTAGCAGTGGAGGCATTGGTTACAGTGTTACTCTGTGTAGCTGTGGGTGATGTTTTAATGGAGTGTTTACATGATGGCCGAGGACCCTTTTTTGAGTATACTGTACAGGAGGTCTTAGCGTTTTAGGAAGGTTACTTGTAAGTGCCTCAGCATATAAATAATTTTATGTGTAGAGTCTTTACCATGTGCAGTAGGCATGGTGCAAGTGTCACTGACAACCTCTATAGGGTTAGTTTTGTTTGTATGAGAGAGTTTTGCCTCCAGTGTTAAAGTGTATTTACACCTCTCGCATACACTGTCTGTTTTATTAAGAATACATGGGTTTTCAGTGTACATGAGCCAACTGCTACAGTGCCTCAGAATACCCATCTCAACCAGAATGGCCACAGAAAGAGAGCCGGAAAGTAAATAACCATGGCCACTTATCTACTAGGGAGGAGTGAGGAAAACTTGAATACTGAACAAGTCAATAGGACAAGCAACTTGATGAGCAATGCTCAGCTATGAGCAAACTAGATGCTCTAGTAGTTAAAAAAATCTGTTTAGACAGAAATGCCACAAGAGTGCAGACTACATACCAGAACAAAGAAACTTGGAATAACAGGCGCAATGAGCCTTCATCAGCAATTCCCAGCTCAGAATGGTGAAGGCTACCTTCGCCTTCCACAAGAGTGTAGACCACAAACCTTCTTAATGTAAAATAACTGGCCTGAAGACCAAGCGCTTAAACCAGAACTAAGACACTTCTAGAATAACAGACACAATATGCCTTCAGCCAGCAATTTCCACATTAGAAGGGTGTAAGCTACCACTCCTACCACAAACGTGTAGACCATAAACCTTTCTTATGTAAGATAACTAGTTTGAATCCCGAGTGCTGATAAACGTGTGGGCTTTAAGGTGAGCAACAAAATGGTAGCTCTGTTCAATGACACTGTTGAAAAAGGGAGATTAACCAAATCTGTGGAAGAGGTCACAGCAATTGTATTGTATAAACAGAAAGGGAAAGAGAATAATGTCAAAAAGTATTGCTCTATATCTCTATGCAGTTTAGATGCTAATCGATTTGCTTGTATTTTGACAAGATTGGAGAAAATTCTTTTGAGACTAAAAGGGGATGAGCAAGTGGGTTTTTAAATGTGTTTTTTCCATGGATAACTGGTGTACTCATAGAGTTTGTAGAATGTACTTAGGAAAAGGCCAGGAGAAGGCAGAAACTGTGTTAATGGACATTTAGAAGGCTTTTGACTATGTCTCATGGAATTTATGACAGATACCTTAACAGAGGCCATTGGAGATGGTAGGTTATTGAAAGGAGTACAAACTGTTAAGAAATATTACTAGAAAGAAGAACTAGTCAGGGCACTCCATTATTACCAGGATTAATTTTATTGGTCATTTGACTGTTTGGTATAGACAGTAAGGGACAGTTGAGCAGAGTAGTGGTAGGAAAAGGAGTGGTATTTATCTCTTTGATGATGATTGCATGATGCTGCTTTAGGCTGCTATTGTGCAACAGCTGGGGCTATTGGAGTTGTTTGGTAGTTTTGGTAGTGTGTCAGGGCTTTATAACCACCCTGAAAGTCAGGAATGATTAGAACTGCAACTATACAGATGGTGAGATGTTTTGCACTCTATGAAAATAAGGGCTGGGGAGAGAAGTATTTGGGCTTAAAGAGTATAAAACAGTAGATGAGATGAGATTAAAGAACTCAACTGGGCAGATCTAAAGGTAAGTATAGTGATATTGACAGGTAGATTTGCCACACTTGGGATTAGAATACAAATAGTTCACATACTGATACTGTCATGTGTACTTTATTTTGAGTGGCATATATAAATTAGCCCCTCTAAATAAGATTATAGGTGATATTCAACTAGTTTATGACATGTTTGTATGGAAAAGCAAAAGTGTAAAGATCTTGTAGGATAGACTTAAGGCTCACAGGAAAGCAGGAGGATGGAGTATGTGATGATGAGAGGTATTGCCAACTATGCCAGGAGAAGTAAGGCAGTGGGTGTGTAACATATGCCAGCATAGCTAGCTGGAGTTTTGTAAAGAATTATATCTCATTTGTACATCAAACTGATTTGTATAGGTGCTTTTCTTGAAAAATGTATTTGTAAAGCTACTTGTGTTAAAATGCACCAACAGTATGTTCTGCTGAACAGAAAAGATATATATATATATATATATATATATATATATATATATATATATATATATATATATATATATATGTCACACTGTATATTGTAACTGATTAAATGTATATATTGTAACAGAGGATACTGGAAGAGAAGAGGTTAAGCTCAGCCCCAGATAACTTTTAGAAAAATATCCTGAAATTAAATTACTTGGTTTAGGCCATAAAGAATGTATCTTACAGTTTTGATTGCAGCCAGAGAACAGGAATCCTGCTGTATTGTCCTTAGCAGTGAACTAACTGCTACCCTGGAAGAGTGGAAGTGTTGAAATGGTTTTCTGGCTTCCAGATGCTATAACACATTTTAACAAAGCTCTGTGTGTATGGTAGCACATATGTGCAAGATTCTGGTTCAGTTATTAGTAAAGGGCAGTACTGTGGGAATTTAGTTTAGTCAGGGAAAGCAGGCAAAGATGTCAGCAGAGGATTATGGCAAGCTGACAAATAACCAGTTGGCCATGGTGTATGAAGCCAAAGGAGTGGTGCATACCAACCTGACTAAAGAGGAAATGATTTCAGCCTTAGTAGCAGCTCAGATCAGCAAATAGGAGGATAACCAGTCTGGTGATGAGTATTTGCAGCCCTCAGAAACAGGACAGTTCACCTTTTCCTCAGAGGACTTAAAAATACATCTGGAGTTAAAGAGACTTGAACTGGAGCCAAACATTTGTTATTAGAATCAGCAGAGAGACTGTGGCATTTGGAGGCCAAAGAAAAGGAGAAACATATGTGATTAGCATCAGCAGAGAGGCTGCATCATTTGGAGACCTAAGAAAATGAGAAGCAGTGTCAATGTGAGAGGGAGATTCTGACTCTTCAACAGGAACATGAATGTAAAGGAGAAGGGAATAATCAAATCCCAGAAGCAAATAAAGGTCAGTAAATTTCTTCCACAGTTTACAGAAGGTAATAATTTTGATAGTTTTATTCATATATTTGAAAGAGTATGTAAACTGTATAATATTGACCAAGGGGTCTTGGTATTGTTCCTGACCCCCTTACTCCATGGTAAAGCTGTAACTGCTGTTTCTAAATTGTCTAATATCAATTGTTCAAACTATGATAAAATAAAACATTGTTTACTGGAATGTTTTAAGTTAACACCTGAAGCTTACAGAAAAAGGTTTTGTGACCATAGATGCAAGGCAGATGAAAGTGTATGTGATTATATTGTTGAGTTAAGCACTTATTTTCATAGGTGGGTGAGTGGGTGTTAGGTCACCACTACTGAAGGGCTGGCATACCTTTTGGTGAAGGAAAAAGCCTTTAGCACTTTGCCTGAGGACATAGGAATCTGGTTGGCAGACTCAGAGTGTAACTCTGCAGATTTGTAAAGTTGCTTGTGTTAAAAATGTACTAAACGTGTGTCCTGCTGGACAGAAAAGAAACATACATGTATGTCAGATGGTACTATTATAACACATTAAATGTATATATTGTAAAAGAAGATACTAGAAGAGAAGAGGTTAAACTCAGCCCCAGATAACATTTAGAAAAATATCCTGAAATTAAATTACCTGGTTTAGGCCATAAAGATTGTATCTTACAGTTCTGATTGCAGCCAGAGACAAAACATCTATGAAAACAAGGACTAGGAATGCTTCTGTATTGTCCTTATCAGTGAACTAATTGCTACCCTGGAAGAGTGGAATTTGTGAAATGTTTTTATGGCTTCCAGATGGTATAACATATCTTAGCAAAGCTCTATCTGTGTGTACAGTAACACATATGTGTGAGATTCTAGTTCAGTTTCTAGTAAAGGGGGGTAGTATGGGAACCAGAAGTCAGATGACCAGATGCATGTGATGTCATTCTGTAATCCAGGACTGAAATGATGTTTTAATACTAGATGAGGCAGAAGTCTCAAAGCAATCAGTTTTCCAAAACCTGACATAGAAGGATCACTCACCCACTTCATCTTGCCTTGCTTTAGTAAGTAATTAGGGAATAGTAATTCTTTAGATTAATCAGGAAAATATAGTGAGATTAGTTAAGTACTGTTTTTTCTGTATCTTTGTGAATCTATTCAGCCATGTTATTTTAATATTTACTGTAACTGAAACTCTGGTGTTTATTGTAAATAGATATTTAGTATTTTCAGTTTTTTTTTACTATTTATTATTAAATATATTTAAACTTTTCATTGTGGCTCAACCTTTAGAGAAGATTTTAACCTTTGAGAGTACTTATATTTTTTGGTGACACTGTGGCCACTCCTGAAAGCCTTACTTCATTGGGCAAACACTACCATTTATATTAATATTAATTTTACGTTCTATAATTGGGTAAGGGTGGCCATGGTGGTGCAGCAGTTAGCGTTGCCACCTCACAGCAAGGGGTTCTCCAGTTCGATCCTCAGCTGGGGTGCCTTCTGTGTGGAGTCTGCATGTCCTCCCTGTGGTCGCGTGGGTTTCCTCTGGGTGCTCCAGTTTCCTCCCACATCCCAAATACATGCTGTAGGTGGATTGGACACTCTAAAGTGGCCTTAGGTGTGAGTGCGTGCATGTGTGTGCCTTCTATGGAAGGTTTGGTGGTGGGCTGGCATCTCGACACCATAAAACTCCACTGTCAATCATGAGTGGACAGGTGATACGCTACGGCGACCCCTAACTGGGAAAAGCCGAAAGAAGAAGAAGAATTGGGTACCCTTGTAAGTTAGAGTAGCTGGCTTTGGAGTGTCCTGGTTTCAATATCTACTTTATTGTCTGGGCAGAGGGGCATAGCTAGTAAACCTGTGCCAGCCTTTCACAGGTGTGTGTGTGTGTGTGTGTGTGTGTATGTGTGTGTTTGAAAATCAAATCTCAAAGAATGTGTGGGTCAGCTACTTGGAGCAGGGACACAGAGCACTGGTTACACAGAGAGGGTGGTGGAGAACATGGCCTAAGACACTTGACTGGGGACTCAACACTATAGCTGTTCCTGTGGGGAGTCTTACAGGGGGCCTGGAGAGAGAGAGGGGGGGACCCAGACCCTGGACTGAGTTGTTCCCTGTGTGCTCTTATTGGAAACTGTGCTTGGTACAGAGAGCTGCACCTGGAAATACTGTGCGTATCTATTTTTCTTCCAAGGGAGCATCCCTCACCAGTGTCAATGATGAGGATTCCGGCTCCTTTATTACAGGCCCAGGGGAGGACATTACAGAGTACACCAGATTTTAGGTGATATGTCACAACTGTAAATATTGTACAAAGGCTGAGTGGCATATGAAAGTTTGGAATGCATTGCCTGGGAAAATGGCTGGAAGGTTGGGAGTGGTAAGACAATGAGCAGGGTAGAGGACTGTACTGATAAAATGATTCGTAGGTTGTTACAGTGTCAGTTGTAGCTCACAGGCAAATGGGACAGAAATATCAAGGATCTATGATGGAGCTACCCTAAAGAGTTGGAGGGGGGCTGGTAATCAGGGAAGCACATGGCATTAGAAAGGTAAGGGAACTAACAGATGAATGGTTAAATGAATGACTAACTTTCTCACTTCTAAACGAAAAATCATTTACAAAAGGGAGATTCTCTGTTATACTGGGGGATTTTTAGAGCTCGTAACCAAAGTATTACCTGAGCTGTGCCTGCAAATTGTCTGTTGTTATCAGTGTGCTACCCCAGTAAACAAACAAAAAATAAATAAATAAAAAAATAAAGTATTCAGAAGAGCCTATACAAGAACAAATATAAGTGTAAGGATAGATGAGGAAAAATAGAGAATTATGAGGTTGGCTTAGCCTCTGGAAAAAAAAAAGAGAGACAGGTAAAAAGGAGAAGAACTGGTATCATTGACAGGCAGTTGGGAAAAGAGTGAGAGTGTACTTTGGGTAAGCTGTGGGATCAGTGGATCAAAGAGGATGTGATATGTATATATATATATATATATATATATATATATATATATATATATATATATGGTTTACTATTGAAATGTCGAACGGCACTACATCGACTGTACTATAGTTGAACACGGAAGTTCGAAAATAGTAATGTCGACGACAAAAAAAAATCTAGGAATGGTTTTAACATGGGTCGAGGTAGGTGTTCAGTATTATTCAGAACTACAAACATCTCCCCTACCTCTACCCATGTTAAAACACAGTCCTAGATTGTTTTTTTGTTGTCGACATTACTATTTTTGAACTTCCATGTTCGACTATAGTACAGTCGATGTAGTGCCGTTCGACATTTCAAAAGTAAACCAATATATATATATATAGGTTTACCTTTGAAATGTTGAATGCTAAATGGTTGAAAATGAATTGGTTGAATGCACTATATTGAATGATCAAAATGTTGAAATAAAATTAGTCTAAACTCACAATGTCGAAATTATTGAATTTGCCTATTTTTGCACTGTAGTGCGATATCAGAGTTGGTATATTTAAGTAGGGGAGTGTGGGGTGATTAAGATCTCATTGCTTTTTCAATTAAATGAGTTTAGACATTTTGATTATTCAGTGTTTTGGGTTTAGATGTTATTTTTCGACCAAATGAACATTAGACATTATGGCATGATGAAAATGCTAAAATAGGTTGGCCCTGTTGGGGATCAGTATAGAAGAATGGTAGAAAGGTGGTGTATAACCCCTATAAAGATAACTTGAGAAGGACTGTAATTCTTCACAGACTGCTAGAGATATGGGGAGGAAAATGCATAGCATTTGCACATGTGGTAGTCATGTATGGAGGTTGTACTACTGTGGAGGGGGGTGGCAAGAGAAGTTTGGAATAAATTACTGGGGAAGAAGATACCAGACTGTATGCTTTTTTGGGGATGCAAAAAGATAATGGATGGTTTGGAGATGAAAGACTACAATTTCAACTACTCGCCAAGGAAGTGAGATATATGACAGTGTTTTGGAAGTGGGACGGTCTGGAAGTTTATATAGAAAGAACAGTGAGGATCTGAATGAAAAACTATGTAGTGGAGCACACAATAATTGACAAAGAGATGTATGGGGGTGCTCAACAATGGGCAGACTGAACAAGCAAAGAGGCAAAAAGTGCTGAAACAGGTGAAACTACAGTTGTATTAAGTAGATAAGGGATAATACTACCAAGTACAGCTATAGGGATTATCAGAGATATGATACCTTCTAAATAGTCGAGAGGCAGGAAAGCAGAGTACTCTGAATTCTGTATAATTTACTTAATATAGCATGAAATGTGTATGGGGGAAATTTTGGGGAAGAATTGATACACTCAAATTATGGGAGGGTGTTATGGTAATGCATGAGGTGAGAATGAGTATAATGCAAATAAATTCTGTTCTATTGTAATAAGATCCAGCTGTCAGATATTTGTATTACATGTACTGTGGCAAATATGTTGTATAATAGGGAAGATAAATATGGAATGGGGATATGTGAAAATGTCTATGGTAGTTGGCATTTTTGAAAAAAAATGTTGTTACATATTCAACAATAAAAATGATAAGGTTAAAAAATAAATACTTCTTCTATGGAGCCTGACAATATACCTAGATGTTTAATAAGTAGTGACAGACACACTCCTCAAACTATTCAAACTAAGCTTAGCTACAGGTTTTGTCTCTCAGAAAGGGGAGTTGGCATAATGGTTAAGGTCTGTACCTCAGAGATACAAGGTACGGTGTTTAATTCTCATTTTTTAGTTATTGGCTAAGCCTGTATTAGTCTGAAGACTGATAGCCTAGTATTAACCTATGAACTTGTAAGTTTAGTGCACTACAATGTGATGCCTCTACATAAGGGCAGTTCTTCCACCAACCCTAGTGATTACAGATCCATCAGTCCTATGAGCCTCATATGTAATGGCATGGAATGTATTATAACTGACTTCCTAAACTATCTTATTATTAGGCTTGACCTTCAGCAGTATGGCTTTGTAAGGGAAGGTCCTGCCTAATGACTCCGGTTAACTTTTTTGAGAGAGTTACAAAGGCTGTTGACAGTGGTCATGCTGTTCACATGGCATATCTTGACTTGGCCAAAGTATCCAACAATGTACTAAATGTGAACATTGTAAGTTAGCTAAATGCTTTAAGGACAGATTTATATGTGGTAAAAGGGATAGCAAATTGGCTACAAGGCAGAAAGCATACAGTGCAAGTGTCAGGTGCTCATCAGAAAGTATAATGGTATCCAGTGGTGTCTTCCAGGGCTCAGTATTGGGACCCTTCCTTTTCAGCATTGATGTTTCTGATCTGTGGACTAGGAACCAGGACCTCTGGCTAACTAGATTTGCAGAAGATTGCTAAACTGTGAGTTATTGTCAAGGTCCCCTCTATCACCCAAATCCTTCAGTACGAACTCGCACTTGTAAATACCTGGTTTTCTGAAAATAAACTCAGATTAAATGCAAAGAAGTTTGATATCATCACATTTGATAAACAGCCCCTCCTTTCAGGGTGTAGTATAGGCAACACCCCACTATAACATTAAAACGTAGTTACGGATCTTGGAACATAAATTGATAATTCCCTCTCTTTTGATTACCCTGTGGCAACAGTAGTGAGAAAATCCTTCTTTTATTGCAGCCAGTTGTAAAGGGAATATCATCCAGATCTAAAAGGTCATAATTCCTTTATATTCAGTATTGTTTAAGCAGATTATTGAGTATGGTACCCCCTTTGGGATATACCTTACTAGACACATCAAACAACTAGAAATAAGCTAGAGGTACTTAACTAAGAAAACCATGGCCTTAAAGACCATGAGCTACCAAGAGATGCTGGAAGTACTGTCCCTTTATTCAATATCCTACAGACTGTAGAAGGGAGATTTATACCTCATCTGCTGTGCCATTAGAGACCCCATTGGACTGGATCTCTTGTATCTCCACAAATCTAATAGTTCCACAAACTAAATCTTCACCAGCAGATAAATAATACATGATGGAGGGACAGCGTCATCATGCAGCACCTCCCCCACCTCTGGAAATGACTGCCACTGCATGTTAAGCATTGTGGCATACTATCATCTTTTAAAAGATATCCCAATGAGTGGATGGGTATCCACAAATTTACTGAGAGATTGACTTCCCTAGCCTTCCTGAGAAATGGTTTATGGATTGAGGGTGGGTAGTATAACTATACTAGAGGAATCTAATGTTATTATCCTTAGTTCTACTTAAGGTAATGTTCTAAACTTCCTAACAAACCAAGGTATCACCCATTTTGTACAAAAACACCACACCTATCTTTAGAACAGGTGTTGCTCTGTCCTTGATAATACAAACACTAACATCTCTGATAATATTTCCTGCACCTCTGTACTGTTAACTTCCCTAATCTGATTATTGCTTCATCAGTTTCTGCCTACACACATCCTCAAGCTCCACAAATTAATTGTTTCATTCCCTCCCCAAAACATCATAGATTTGAACAGTGACCTAGCCAAAACCAATTGGTTTCTTAACTCTAGCATTGCAAACCCATCATTAGCTATGAGCATACTTTCCAAAATATTTCTAAACTTACCAAATAAGTACTTTCCCCTGGGTCACTTCAATCATGAAAGCCAAGCAAAATCACTGGATAACCAAGTAATTAAAACAATATTGTAACGTAATATCTTATTAAAAATAATGACAATTTTGTGAATATTTACAGAGGGCTAGGATTTCCCTGCTACTTTTCTTTGACTTCCTCCCTTGGCCATTTTAAATGTTCGTTATTACAGCATTTGAACTCATTATGATCACACTCCCCCTTACAGACAGATAGAGACCACTGTGTCAGTATAGGCCTGCATCAAGCCAAGCTGGTCCCCAGACGCTAGTGATTCCAAATCACAGTGCTGTGGTGTGTGTGTGTGTGTGTGTGTGTGTGTGTGTGTGTGTGTGTGTGTGTATGTGTGTGTGTGTGTGTGTGTGTGTGTGTGTGTGTGTGTGTGTGTGTGTGTGTGTTCCCATAAGATAGCTGTAGTAGGTCAGGGCTCCAACAACATATGCTGGGTTTAGGAAAATATGCAATGTAAAGTTTAGTACATCGGTTTTTAGTGTAATTTTTACAGAGTTTATGACAGGAAGTTGTTGAAAGCCTGATGGAAGCATTGTCAAATAATTATGGAAAATAAATTAGCTAGAGTGCTCACCATTTTAAACTGTCCAGCAATAAAGGCAACAATCTGCAGGAAGGTATAAACGTTGACACAAAAGATATTAAAAGGTAAGGTTGACTGATTCAGAAAGGTACTGTGAAAATGCTGTAGTTGGTGAATTGCTATTTTTTTAATAGTATTGCTGTAGCTTAAAAACTGTTTTACTTTGCATACTGATGTGCATATATTTGTTTTTATGTAGTCTAACTCATATATTATGCTTCTGTGATGATAAATGTTTATGTATATTGTCTTTGCCTACTTGGTCTAGATTGTGGCTGAAGAGGTTCTTTGAACGAATTCATGTACCCAGTAAACAAATAATAAATAAGGAAATAAAACAAAGTGTAGGTGAACTCATTGCAAGTGGTTTTCCCATAATAATTAGATCAGCTGGAAGACTGGGCTAGAAAGTAAAACCTCCATTCACATACACCCTTCCAGAAAATGTGTGGGGGTGTTCAGGGAGTTGAATTCTGGGATATAAGTTTCCAGCAGGAATGTTTGGCACTTGAAAAGTGCTCAAATAGTACTTGAAAAAAATCACACAACCTAGGGTGGGCAGACAGTCTGGGCTGGTGGGCTAGGCAGGCTGTTATACATTATATAGAATGACAGAAAGCTCTGGGGGCTCACACTTTGTACCATAAACTGTGCATAGTAGAAGACGTCTTCCTTGCCATGTCATCTCTGTACTTATTTGCACTTTTCACTTTGCAGTTAAGCTGGTATCAGCAGAGCAAAGACTTTTGACAAGTATATGTCATTTCAGATTAGACAATATTAATGAAAAAGAGAAACAGCTGCAGAGCAGAACAATTTATGGGCAATAACAGGAGAGCAGATTTTAACGTTTCCTAATTCTAGCCAGGAACGTTTTGTTTCAGTTGCCTTGCAAACGCATATCTTATGGGATGAGCCAGTAACAAACCTGTTTGCCTTAAGATAAGCACACTCAAGTGTGGTCATTATGCCTGTCTGTAGGTTAGTTAATAGTAATGCTTCATAAATTAATCTAGGAGTGAATAAGTTTTGACAAATTTAAGGTTGGAATTAGCTGTTAAGTAGTATTTCAACCTGTATGGGGTGCCTATTAATTGATGGGCCTTCTAGATATTCACTAATATGTGAACGTTTTAGAAGTTAAATTTGAGTTCAGTATCAATTACGACATAAAGGTATTTTGTTGACTCTCATAGTTTCATTGGCTTCCAATAAGAATGCATGTTAAAATATCTAGGGCTTTCGGATTTAGTTTTTGTGAGATTTGGATAAATGCTCTTGAATTTTATTACATTTAGTTACTGGTCAGAAATTATAGGAGTTTTGAAGGTTTAAAATTTGTTCTAGCTTTCTGCATTTTGAAAGGGATCTAGCTTTTTACTATGTGCAAACAGGTAACACAGATGTTAAACAGTAAAGGACCCATCAGTAATCCATGAAGGACACCAAATGTGATAGTAAATGGTTCTGCAGTTATCTAACATACTGTTTATCTACCCAAAGAAAACATATTCTGAACTAAAGGAAGGAGGAAAAGGAGGGGGTAAATCAAGTTTCCTCTAAATTTTCAGAAGGAACAAGAGGTTGGCAACACTAAACACTTTATACTGTTTTTCTAAAATGAATACTGATAAATCCAACTGTTGCAAAGATGGCAGATTCTAACCCCATAACCTAGTTCAAAGCCATGCTTGTTGACTGCAAAGATGTCAAAAGTATCCTGGTAGGTCTAGACCTAATTATAGATATAACCTTCAAAAATGCCTAGATCTGGAATAAGATATAGTGATCTGTAATAAGAAAGTAAGTCAGAGGTAACCATTGTGAAAAGTGAGCAGTAGTGATACCTTCCATGTGTCTGGCACCTCACTCTAGCTAATACTTCCAAGAAGAGTAACTGTGAGTGTGCAGCTACATGCTAATAATTTCAAGCAGATGGAGAGAATGTCTTCCTTTGCAGTACCACATTATTTTATCATCTGATGATTGTAGTCTTAGCTCTTTGTGACTAGATTGATAAAGAAACTGCTCAACAATGGACTGTGATGCAAAGGAGGCTGTAACCCTACTAGTAATATCATGCAAAGGAGGCTGTAACCCTACTAGTGATATCATGCAAAGGAGGCTGTAACCCTGCTAGTAATATCATGCAAAGGAGGCTGTAACCCTACTAGTAATATCATGCAAAGGAGGCTGTAACCCTACTAGTAATATCAAAACTTATTCTGAGAAATACATCCTGAAGACTTCTACAGCTCTTTGATTTTTAGTGTTTGGCATGGGTATTGGTATATTATTTTTACTCAGAAACAATAATTAATTTATATGTTTCTAGAAAATTTTATGAGAGATAATGCTTAGCAGAAAGAAATTAAAATATTATTTTGGTTTCCCTAATAAGCATGTTTGTGTTGCTACAGATCTCATTGTATCACAGAAGTATACAGTCCTTTCTCCCTTTGAAACAATGAGTTCAGAAAATGTCCCACTGACCAATAGCTGCTACCTTTAGTTTCTTAGGCATCCAAAGCACAGGTGCATGTTTAATTCTGTGACTTCTGAGCCCCCCACCCACCCTAGAAACATGTACTAACCCCAACCCTGTTCTTGCCCCAAGCTACCATACACTTTACCTTAAAAAAAAATCTTCTCATAACACTGCCACTAATCAGACAAATGTGAGGCTAGTGTGTTTTAATGTAAAGATCAGGAAAATTTTAACTTTATTGGTCTTTTCAGGTTTGGTATTTAGGACATTCAGTGTTATGTATATTCAAATTTCTTAATGATACTGTTTTACGTTCAACATTAAGCTAGACTATGCATAAGATATATATATTTACACACAAACACATACATATGCATGTATAAATGAATATCTCTGTCATTTCTAAATGTATTTTCCAATTTTTACCATAATTTCATTATAGTTTTCTATTGCATCTATATAGATAGATAAATAGATAGATAGATAGATAGATCGATAAATAGATAGATAGCTATGCTAAATTAAAACAGATTCTAGGTACTGAACAATTAATAAAGCAAGCTGGCAGTATTTTAGGTAACTAATATAAAAAGATATACAGGTTTTACTGCTCTGGCCTAAATACCAAATGTCATGAAAAATTATTTTTCCCAATATCAGATACTCAAATTACAAGATTTAACAGTATTTTCCCAGAAAATGGAAAACCAGAGTCCCTGCATACTTTACATGCATACACATTTTTATTAAAATGACAACCATTACTATCTTCATGTTATGTTTCAATCAGAATGCCTATCTCTCATTTGTTATACAGCCATTCCAGTTTTTTTTATCTACAACAATTCTTGGTTTGTTATGAAGCCAGATAAACTTCATAAATCTGTTACTGCATCTCCTTTGTTGCATAAATACAATTAGGTAACATGATGTTCTGGGCAAGAAGTATTTCTTATCAATAGAAAGATGTGATCTATTCATGAAGAGGGACCAAGTATGCATATAGATGTAATCTTTCAAAATCTACTTGTATATCAAAGCTCCATTTGTTTTCCTTATCTTCCTATTAAAGTTCTTTTTTTCCAATAGCTTTATCTGGGTTTCCATGAAGAAATATCAAAAACTTCTTCAGCATGTGACAATCACAAGTACATAGAGAATGTTTGTTTATAACACATTGAAGAGTTAGCAGACAAAAGAAAATAATAACATGACAACTATGTACACCAAGTGACAAGTGCCATAACATGAATACAGTGACAATAGTACATAACAGTATGATCTCAGAGATACAAGAATGAAAGAATAAAACAAGACCTGAGTAATAAATCTTCTCTTAACACAGCTTAACATGTAGATGTGTCTAGTTGAAATTATCGTAGTATGTGGTCAAAAAGTGTTTACCACAACTGTGTGCAATAAGAGCATTTGCTTTGGTTGCTAACTATTAATTTATGAGCCGTTATATATTTAGTCACCATATGTTTAAAGCCATTCCATGATATCAAAATACACGACACATTTGTCCCAGACTTACACTTCTTTGGTTAACACAGTTTGGTTTCCACAGTATGTGGTCTTTTTATAATGACTCAACAGTCAAACTTCATTCAGGTATTTTGTTGAAAACATTTATGAAGGCTTGTTTTGCATCTTTGACTAACATGATGGAGATGTTAGTTCTCACCCTGATCTGAAGATCTTTCATGAGCTGCTTGAAGCAAGGCATTCTCCAAGTAGGTCTAGATAACATCAAAGTAATGCTGCAAATATACAAGTAAGATGAACCCATCTGTAGTATCTATTAACAATAGGTGTAGAACTGTCAGACTTGCCTGTACCTTTTGGGTGCGCATCTGTCAGAGAACTGTAATGTCCTGGGAAAGCTCTTAAGTTGAATACTTCTTAGGAATCAAAAATGGCCAGAGTGCTCAGTCTGAACCTTAACAGCTACCTCTCGGGGATGATCTGTTCTTGCAGCAGCAGCAAGATAGGCACTATCACCTCTGATTTCATGGTCTTCATCTGATAGCCTGGCTGTCATTTTAGTATGAAACAAGGAATTGTTTTTATTAAAGGAAGTCAGAAAGCCTACAGTCTGGATTCAGTAAACAACATGTAGGTTCTGTGCAGGGCCTACATGGAGTGTTTTGTGGCATTACTCAGCATTGCACCATGAATGTTAATGATACATGGCACATAAGCAAGGTTTCGCTTGTCGCACCAGTGTTGCTGCCCATGAAACCTGTAGTCTGAATTCAGATTGTACCACCCAACCTTTTAGTACAAGAAATCTGCACAAACACTAAACTAATGGGGGGGACAAAGGGCCAAAAATAGAGACAGATTTACTATATTGTACATAGAAAGTAGGTAGAATAATAGGATTTGTGTTAGAATGCATTTTCTGAAGGATTTGAAGTATGAAACTGAAATGTATGCGATTATGTGACTTCACTCTTCAGTAATTTTCCAGAAAACCACACATTTTACAAGGAACACCCCAAAAATATCATGCAAACATCTGGACATTCTGCAAATATCTGGACAGTCTTTTTTTTTTTTTTTTTTTGAGTCCAGTGTTTGCGCAATGCGTCGTTTAGCACAGATGTATTTGGCTGTGCTAACCTGGTTTGCATAAAGCACAGCAATGCACAAACTGGAAGAATGGGCCACCCAGGTTGCAGACAGGACTCAGATAGCCACAAACATAAACTGGATGCATTCAATTAGCACTATTGGCTATTGTGCAAACACAGTATGTGGAGTTGCACTATGATTAACAGTGAGAACTTTACAATAACTACTAAGATAGGGCATATCATGTCACTAATCCTCTGGCAGCAGGTTTTAAGTGTAGGTGTGAAGTGCAGATGATCCAGGGTTCTAGTACAGGGTGTGCAAACGTTTTACTTTTGTGAGATTGCAGATTATAGCAATGAAGTGCAACATACACAACTATTTTTTCATCCTTCTTGTGGTAATAGCTGTAAGTGTAGGAGAACCATAGACATGGTTCATTTGACTAGCACCTTTACACAAGTGCCTGTATACCAAATAATCTTGAAATTGCAGCACTTTCCACTGTTGTGCATCACTTAACATGGGGCAAACGTATTGCCCAGCAGTGTGCGCCTTTGCCTACCATGTTTGTGTGATAGTAAGAGATGCACAATATTTTCAAATGTCGCAAAACCAAAATGTGTGCACTCTCAGTAAGCACAAGATGTGCAGTTGGTGGGAAAACATCAGAATATAAAATGCAATTGGTGGGAAATGCTTATTCTACATTGAGCTTTAGCTATGGCAGGCATGTCTGGAGTTGCTGGTGAGGGAGTGCGCTTTTGGGTGCAGAGGTGGGATGTCCAGGAGTCCAAAGTTTTTGTTGGACTCCAAGTTAAGCAATGTGGGCCCTGGCTGCTGTAGCAGGAGTATTCAGGCTCACAAAACAAGTCTGAAGCTTGGAATAGTATTGCCAGGGCTTTGACCAGTGCTACCAGTATCCCCCACACTTGTGAGCAATGCAGACATCACTTTGATGACCTCCAGAGGAGAAAGTAGAATACCGCTGACCATTGGATTGGGGAAATTTAGTACAGGGGACACCCCACAGATGTGTAAGTATCACTTTCAGTGAGTAATTCTAAGAGTTAAAAGCTGAATATAGTCAAGACTGGTATTCATAATGGTATTCTGTTCTGTTCTGTTTTTTTCCACAGCTGCTATAGAGTCAGCCTCGAATGTCAAGTCCAATGCTGCGTGTTTTTTAAGGATACGAGAAGCATGTGGTATGTATGCATCAGATCAATACTGTTCTAAATAGTATTCTAATAATAATAATAATAATTTGTATAGTAATTTGGCAGCATTAACAATTAAGGACAGCTTAGATGATAGTTAATACAGTTGTATCAAATTGAACATGCATATCTCAACTGTAAAAGAAACCATGCATACCTTCATCTGTAGCACAAAGCAACAGTGCCATATTCTCAAATAACAGTGAACATGCATCTCTAAACTGTAAAAGGAAAGTATGTATACAATACTTTGTAGGATAAAATATCAGTACAGTATTAGAAAGTAGTCATTGGTTGTGGGGTGAAAAACCACAGTTCCCAAATATAAAATACTGTTAGGTTTTCATCATTATTGCAGTGTAACTTCATACCTCTATAACAGTGGCACAAATGGCCTTCTGTAAACTGTAATCAGCATAACTGGAATGCACATATGTGCAATATATCAATATTATATATACATCAAGGATTGGTGGCTGCAGATGGAACTATGGTGTGCCTCTTATGAACTGGGTAGTTTTAAAAGTAATGAAGAAATATGTTAGAAGTTTGTAGTGTTAAAAGTAAAGGTAAAAGAATAGAGTCAAATAATTGTATCAATGCTTTGTAATGTCACATATGAAGTTACTAATGTTTTCCCTTTTATTCTTACCCAAACCCCTTTTCTCTTTTTATTTTATTATTTTTTTTAATTTTTTTTATTTTTTGTTTCTTCCCACAGCACAGCGGGGTAGGCCTGTCCCGCAGGCTCCTCCTGCCCCCAACTCCACCGGCTACAGCACCATTGCCCAGCACATCTGGTGTGCAACCTGATAGCACCCCCTCACTGCCCCTGCATTACCCAGCCCCTCAGGTAGATTTTCCCCAGAGGACAGCCTGTGGCTCCCTCCAGGAGCAGTAGTGGAGGTGGTGAGTTTATCACCTGACAGGAACTGCCAGAGATGGTTCAGATTGTTCAGAGTACGTGTAGGAAAAGCAGACAAAGGGCACTGCAGCCAGTGTTGCAGTCAGATGACAACTAGATTCTCACTGTCAACCAACTTGACATGCATGAGACCTGGATTTCCCACCCTCTCCCCAACTATGGTGTTCACCCACCATCCCTGTCTCTTGTCTTGTTTATCTTGCCTGTCTGCAACTGCTTCCTCACCTGCCCAACATACCTCACGCACCTGCCCCACAAAACAAAATAGTCTCATACATAGCTTTCCATTTTGCACGTGTTTTCATGACACGCTTGATTTAGTCCATTTGGATATATAACATGATTGCGTTGTGGTCACCCCTCTGGAGGTGACAGTCCAAATTCAGCTTATATTTTGCATACATGATCATGTTTTATTCTCAGCTTGGTTGGGGAGAGGGTGGGGACATCGTGAACCCATTGCCGTTAAGCTGGATGACAGTGAGAATTGAGTCATCACCCACTGGACTGTCATCACTGTAACTTCACCTTGCCGATGGCTGCAATGTCTCACATCTGCATCTCCTTGTGTTATTCAATACAATGATGGAGAGGAGTTTCTCCATCCAGCATAGGCATGCACCAACTGTGTGGTGCACAATCCTATACACCAACCCTGGCAGTTCATTGCGGCTGATGCACCACCTCTGCCACTGTTCCTAGAGGGAACCACTGGCCTATTCAGTGGTGCAGAACTACCTGAGGGGCCAGGTAGTGCAAGGGCAGCAGAGGGGATGATACCAGGTTGCACACCAGATGTGCTGGGCAGTGGTGCTGCAGCCGGAGGAGTGGAGGTAGGAGGATCCCATGGGACATATCTACCCCACTGTACTGTGGAAAAAAACAGAAAATAAAAAAAAAAAAAAAAAACAAGAGAAAAGCATTGGGTGAGAAAAAATAGGGAGAACATTAGTAACTTTATGTGTAACATAAAAAGCATCACTACAATTATTTGACTCGATTCTGTTACCTTTGCGTTTAAGACTACCAACTCCTAACAAATACCTTTTTTACTGTTAAGACTACATGCAAACAAGATGAGCATAGCCAAAGCTGTATGTACTAAGAGGTGCATCATGCAAACAGTGCCCCCCCCAAAAAAAAAACTAATTAAAAAAATAAGGAAAAATAGTTGGAATGAGGAAAATCAGTCTATGACATACACAGTAGAGAATGTTAGTACACATGAGATATGACTACATTGGTGTGGATCCCAAATCTCACTCCAATACACAGTCAGAAAACAGGATGGGGGACTTATCCATCTTTGCCACACAAACAGCTTTTCAGCAAAGAGATAAAGTAATTCCTCACACAACCAAGTGCAACTGAATGTACACTGATATCAAGGCATAACTTATTTGTAAATGTATTATATTTAATATAGTTGGATGTAGTGCACTTAGTGATCAAACAACCTGTTATGATTATTTCTTGCAAGTACTGTATACAGCTCTGTCTTACATTTCTGTGTTTCTTTGTCATTCATCAGTTATCTGACCAGTACTTAGAGACACACAGTGTGCAAGCCAGTCTATATCATTTACCTTAAAATGTGTGAGGATATTAACTGAGAATACTATGGTATGCAGTTGTCATCAAATGAAGGGCAGGCTGGATGGCACAAACAAGTATAGACTGCTGTTTTGGGGAGGCAAAGTTGAGTTCCTGTTATGGCACATGCTAGGCTACACTATTCTGTTGAGGGGGGTGGACCCAGGTTAAGCTACTGTTATGGCACAAACAAGAATATGTTGCTGTTGTTACTCTCCTTGTTTTGCATCCTGACTGCTTGATCTTGTGAGGGTTGTGAAGTTGGAAACTGCAATGTGTCTCATTACTTTCTAACTTCTTTCTGTTATGCTTTCCCATTACAAACATATGGTGCTGGACTGGGGGCATGCAGTGATCATCAATACTTTGGGCAGGTATCAATGACGGAATGTTTGAGGCCTGAAGCCTGCTACTTGCTAATGAACACATACAAAACAAATAACTCTCTGCTGTCGCATGTTGTTAATTTGTACAGATCTCCCACCTTTTACTTGCTTACTGTACCATGTGATGAATAGAAGGACATGGCATAATATTATTATACAATACAGTACATTTTAAGGACTTACCTTGTAAATGTAGCAGTTGCCACAGCGTTAGTTCAGGGCTGACTGTGATGCAAGCAGTACACAGTCAATACATGGGGAGGTAAAGGCTCTGGCTCTGAGTTGAGGCCAGCAGAGATTGCAGAATCCTTGTATTGTATCCCTGTCCACCCTGTAGCACTCTACAATGTCCATGTCATATATATTGTGATAACATAATGTGGCCTGAAAACTCTTCTCTGTGTCAGCCTAGGCCTATTGGCAGCAGCAGCAGCATTAACAAAAGAACACACAAGGCCGGTGGTAATCTCTAAAACGTTTATCTAAGCTCTTTCATTGAACAAGTAATCCAACTTCTTCAGACACAGGACAGCAGTTAAACATTCAGTTTAAAATATTCCAAAAGGAAATGACATCAGCAATAATATCAGCAGGAAATGACATCAACAATAATGACATCATAAACAATCCCATACTTATAAAAAATATATAAATAAAAAAATGTTTTGTACAATACTATTATGAATAAAGCTATAATATTAAACAAGAATAATGTATATACACCAGTTGTAAAATAATGCCTCCCAAACAAAACTTATTCATCTTTGAAGTGCTAATTTTCAGTGTATAATTCACACTGTTGTCAACAGGTGTAGTCATCTCATCAGGGGCATGTATATGAGTGTTGTCATGGGTAATTGATTCTCCATCCAACAAAGGTATAAATCAACCAGACTACCTCTTAACAACTACCTCATCAATAAGTATGAATTATACACTGAAATTTAGCACACCTTATTCGTTAGATGCTGGACGATTAAGGAATATACTCACTAAGAACTGATGTTTACTAACTGAAGATGTTTCAGTCAGAAAGAGGCTGTCTGATGGTCCCAGTATGATATTCAGGTGTGGCCTTAATCTGAAGAATTTATTAGAAAAACACTAATGTTTATCACAGTTCCAGATGTTGTATGTTCAAATGTGGGTGATGTAGAAGTTGCCATCTGATAAAGGTGTCAAATAGGTTCTGCATTTCTGACACCATTCATTATCTGAAAGGCAGATTTAATTGTGAAAGTGTTGGGGTTGTCTACATCACCTTATGCCAATACTGTGCTGCATTTTATATTGGTAAGACTGAGAGACATTTTAAGGAGAGAATTTATGAACACCAATACAGTATTGGCAGGCGTAATAGCAACAATGCTTTGGCTAGACATATTATGGAACATAAGGGTCACGCCATTGAATACATGGTTATTGAGCAGGTAACAAAAAACAAGAGAGGTGGACCATGGCAATTAATTTTAGAAAGTAGAGAATTGTATTGGCAGTTGAAACTTAATGCTTCTGCCTATCCAGGTCTCAACGAGTATTGCTCTTTGAAGTGTATTTTAAAGTTAAAAGCACTTCAAAGATTAATAAGTTTTGTTTGGGAGCCATTATTTTACAATTGTTGTATATAAATTATTCTTGTTTAATATTATAGCTTTATTCATAGTAGTATTGTACAAACAACATATTTTTATTTATATTTATTTTTTATAAGTATGGGATTGTTTATGATGTCATTATTGCTGATGTCATTTCCTGCTGACATTATTGCTAATGTAATTTCCTTTTGGAATATTTTAAATTGAATGTTTAACTGTTGTTCTGTGTCTGAAGAAGTTGGATTACTTGTTCAACAAAAGCACTTACATAAACGTTTTGGAGATTACCACCGGCCTTGTGTGTTCTTTTATCAGTTCATTGGTTTTGTTTTTTTTCTATTTAGTTTGTTTTATGGCTAGTGGTTTGTCTCCTGCTTCTCCTAACATGTTTTCTCTGGATTCTAATGACCCCATTGAGGCGAATGCCATGGGGAACCTCACAGCTTTAATTCAACAACTTTCTACTAGAGTGGATGATTTAGCTGCCAAAATGGACCGCTGTTGTGCTGCAGCTGTCAGCAATGGTGTTGCTGCTACAGGGAATTGCCCTGTGGTTTTAAATCCTTCTACTACTGCAACCATTTCTGACTTACCATCTTTGCCTCCTGGACAAGTCTTTACACTTAATAATCATGCTTCAATTGTATCACCAGTTAGTAATGGACAAACATTTGGTAATGTAGTTTTACCTTCCCTTATAAACTGTTTGAGTGAACCAATGAGTTTGTCAATGGTACTGGAACACATGCTTCTACTGACAATGGTTTATCTGCACAGCTTAATATTGTTGACAACTTAAAAACTTTAGATGTCAAGCTATATAAATTAAAAAAACTACAGCTTGAAATACTATATCTCAAGGAATGTATTTCGAGACATCAGATCCCCAAGGGACTACGCCATTGGAGATTTCCTATGGGGGTGGTCTGTGATTCCCCTTTCCATCAAGAACTTTTAAACCTTTTTTTGATTCACAGGGATGTGAATTTTTGCAACTATTAGTCAGGAATTATAAATCCGAGACTGATGTTTTAAAAGCAGAATTAATTGAGTTGGAATCTGTTATAACAGGGGATACAGACTTTGGTAGATATAGATTTGACTACCAACATATATATTCCAGCATTGACAGTGCCTTCATAAAACTGAAGGGCAATAAATCATGAAATTAGAATGAAATTGCTTAGATTATCTTAATAGAAGGGCGTATCCACTTCCTTCTAGTTATATAGACTCTACGAGCACTAATAATTCTTTGAACACCCCTAACAGCCCTTTGGTTGCTTCCGGGACCGGACACAACAGGAATATTCATGAGAACGCCATCCCTGACATACTGCATAGTGAACGGCTTTGTGAGCATTCTATTAATGCTGGAAATAAAGGCTCTTCTTACAACAGTGGAAATCAGGGTTTTCAGAATCCTGAGAGACAGGATACCCAGTTTACGAACACTCGCCCTGCAACCAACAGATGACGGAAGAGGAACAACAGGAGGAGGAGTTAGTGCATTGTGTAGATACTTCCACTACTAATTCCAATGCAGTTCTGAACAATGCATTACCTGCATGACAGATTGCAATGAATTCTTCAGGTGACTTTAAAATATATAATTTGTCTTCCTATATTCCCTCTCCTCATCTTATTGACTTTTTATCTAAGGGACTTACATTCGTACCATTTAGAAGAGCTGATTTGGCAGGTACCTTAGTTGATTTAAAAACCTTCACTCATAAATTGAATTTAATGTTATTATTAGGCAATAATGAGTCTGTACTATAGAATTTCCGTGTACCTAGTGTATTTAGTCCTGTCTTGCACAACACTGTTGCTATGTTGGAAAAAGTTTGTGAGTTGGACATCAGGCATGCTTTATGTTGCAATAATCAAATGCTTGCAGATGTTAATGCTACCACTGATCATATTTATGCTTTAAATGAACTTAAGAATGCTGATGTTAGGATCTTAAAGCCTGATAAGGGGGGTAGCCTTGTTTTTATGAATCAAGATGACTATGTTAATAAGATTTTGGATATATTGAATTCTGATGTTTATGTTGAATGTTCACTGAATGAGTATAATGGGGCATGTCAACGTGTTAGATGTCATATTAATGATTTTTTCATTGATTCTAGGGTAGATATAAGTATTTTTAACTATCTGAATATTCTTTCTCCCATCATTCCAACTATATTTAGACTTCCTAAGCTCCACAAAAGTGAAGTCAATCCACCATTGCGCCCTATTGTTAATGGGAGAAATTGTTTAACATATGGCTGTGCAAAATATGCTGACAGTCTTTTGTAGAAATATTTGAAAACTGTACCTCAAATATGTCACGACTTCTGGGATTTCCTGAAATGTTTGAACTCCCTGACTTTTGTAGCTGACTACAGTTTCCTAACTATAGATGTTAGGGATTTGTATACTGCAATACCACAAGCTTTGGGCATCGCTTGGGTCAGGGAGTTTTTTATTGAAAATGGGCTCCCCGGGAGACGAGATGGATTTAATTGAGTATATATTTGACATTGTCCTCTCCAATAACTTCATCTTTTTTAATGATTGTTACTGTTTGCAAAAATCACGGGTAGTGATGGGTTCCCCTTGTGGAGGGAGCTTTGCGAATAGTGTGATGGCCTTTTGGGAGGAGGAATAGCTGTTCAAATGTGATAGCTTTAAACAACATGTTGTCTGGTACACGAGATTTTTGGATGACATTTTTATCATCTTTAAAGGTGATAAAAACCAAGCTATGATGTTTGTGGAAGAAATTTCCTGTTTAACTGATTTCTTCAACTTCACCTTTGAATTTGGTGTTGATTACATCTCCTATTTGGACATTTTTCTTGTTAAGGACTATGTGAATTTGAGATATGTAACCATAATTTATAGGAAGGCTACATACTCGAATAATTTTTTTACATTTCGAGAGTAACCACCCCTTTTTATCAGAAAAAGGTGGTGGTTAAGGGGCAGTTAGTGAGGGCGGCCAGAATGGTCACCCTCAATGATGATTTCTTGTTGGAATGTGAACATTTGAGGAAGTTGTTTTCAGCTCAGTCCTACCCTGATGATCCTTTAAGCACTAGTATTGATGAGGTAGTTGTTAAGAGGCGGTCTGGTTGGTTTAAACCTTTGTTGGATGGTGAGTCAATTACCCCTGACCACACTCATATACATGCCCCTGATGAGATGACTATACCTGTTGACAACAGTGTGAATTATACACTGAAATTTAGCACACGTTTTTCATTAGACGCTGGATGATTAAGGAATATGCTCACTAAGAACTGGTGTTTACTAACTGAAGATGTTTCAGTCAGAAAGAGGTTGTCTGATGGCCCCAGTATGATATTCAGATGTGGCCTTAATCTGAAGAATTTATTAGGAAAACACTAATGTTTATCACAGTTCCAGATGTGGTATGTTCAAATGTGGGTGCTGTAGAAGTTGCTATCTGATAAAGGTGTCAAATAGGTTCTGCATTTCTGACATCATTCATTATCTGAAAGGCAGATTTAATTGTGAAAGTGTTGGGGTTGTCTGCATCGCCTTATGCCAATACTGTGCTGCATTTTATATTGGTAAGACTGACAGACATCTTAAGGAGAGAATTTATGAGCACCAATACAGTATTGGCAGGCGTAATATCAATAATGCTTTGGCTAGACATATTATGGAACATGAGGGTCATGCCATTGAATACATGGTTATTGAGAAGGTAACAAAAAACAAGAGAGGTGGCCCATGGCAATTAATTTTAGAAAGTAGAGAATTGTATTTTCAGTTGAAACTTAATGCTTCTGCCTATCCAGGTCTCAATGAGTATTGTTCTTTGAAGTGTATTTTAAAGTTAAAAGCACTTCAAAGATGAATAAGTTTTGTTTGGGATCCATTATTTTACAATTGGTGTATATAAATTATTATTGTTTAATATTATAGCTTTATTCATAATAGTATTGTACAAAAACATATTTTTATTTATATATTTTTTTATAAGTATGGGATTGTTTATGATGTCATTTCCTGCTGACATTATTGCTGATGTCATTTCCTTTTGGAATATTTTAAATTGAATGTTTAACTGTTGTACTATGTCTGAAGAAGTTGGATTACTTGTTCAACAAAAGCACTTACATAAACTTTTTGGAGATTACCACCGGCCTTGTGTTTTCTTTTATCAGTTCATTGGTTTTGTTTTTTTCTATTTAACAGCAGCAGCATTACCTGCAGCCTGAAGCACATACAAATGGAGTTAAGTGCAGCAGCTCCTAACATTCTCTCTATGTAGGCTTTCTGTGTCTGTAATCCATTACTTTTGAAATCCACAGGAAAAACCAGCATCGAGTCTGCATGGTTGCTTTATAACTTGTTGAATAGCTCCATCAGATTGGTTGATTTGCATGCAATTCTGGCTAAGACAGATGAAATCCATTAATAATCTACTTCATTATAAAAAGTTAGCCAAACTGATAGTGAGGACACTTGCTACATGTTGGCAGGACTTCGAAAAAAAATATTTCCAAAGATATCTTTACAGAGGAGTACTGAACTCCAGGAGGTATGCTTCCATTTTGTTACCTACATAATGCATATGCTGGAATATATTAATGAATAATGTGAAGCAAATTTGTTTACACTGTTATCTGTATGCAATAGTTAGAAGTGTACTGATGGCATGGCCATGTTTGTCAAGCCATTTCAGAGGTACAAATGATTGACACTACATGAAAACAGAAAGCTGTGTGATAAATATGTACAGATGTTTCAGGGACAGGTCAGTTGAAAGCATGTTTAGCATTTCAAATATGTTTTATTAGCAAAATGGTTCATGTGCCTGTTCTTTTGTGAGTGTGGAGAGTAAAGAGAACTTACTGTTATGTCACAAACTAGAATGGACTGTTCTTTTGGGGGGGGGTACAGTCAAGTTACTGTTATGGCACATACAAGGATATGTTCTCTTGTTACTCTCCTTGTTTTGCATCCAGCCTGTTGTTAGTATTTCACATCTGTAGACTATTTTATGTTTTCCCAGAGGGTACTACTGATTGCCTATCTTCACTCTATTATCTGGTAACAGTTACTTTGTATTATGTGATACTTGTGTGTATTATCATTCTGTTGTCTTTTAGGATATAAAATGATATTGAGGTAGAGACCCCCCCTTCAGTGAAGCCGAAAATAATATCATTGTTGACGTGTTCCTTCAACATGGGGCATTTCTTCTGGGAATGGGTCATCCCAGTATGCCAGAAAGGCTCAGTGTATGGCAGCAGATTGTTGCCAGCATAACTTCTGTAGGCAGCCACAGACAGACATATGAGCAGGTGCACCACAGGGCCACTGACATGATTACTTCTGCATGGTGGCATGCAGCTGCTGTTGTCTGAAACCAGAGGGTAACTGAGGGTGAGCCTGCTACAGAACCACCTCTCACCCTCCAGTGAGAAATACCTAACAAATATCCTCCAACAGGACAAATCACAGCACAGTGGACCACAACATGCCATAGATGTAGGCACCACTCCTTCTGAGTCCCAGGTGGAGCGTCCAGGTAGGCTTTGTTATACCAGTTGAAATACTGTTGTATAATAAAACAATTGAAATAAAAGTTAATTCTGTGTCACGCCTTTTTTTTTTTTTGAAGATTGGTACAATGATAAGCTCACTTTGGAGTTGTCAGCCATGTTCTCGTTGGATGTATACCTAATGCAGACATAAAGGAGAACATGTAGTAGTCCATGTCTTACTATGTAATGATGTTGCCCTTACCATTTGCTTAACTTATTTCAGGACCATCAGGAATCCAGCAATGTATGCCTCCTGCAGATGGTAAGCCAAATAAATTTATTTCGGTACTGCAGATCAATTTAAAGAAATATTATAATGTGTCACTTTAGGCCTGTTGTGTGTATTGCTGTACTGTCTGTCATAGTGACAGCACTGTTACTTGTTTAGCATATATTACACCATAGTTTGCAGGTATTAATGTATGCCTGTGTTTCTCCCTTTCTATCACAGATGATCATGACAGTGGGAGTATGGGCCGTGTGTCTGCCACCTGATGTCAGTGTCTCATCAGACACTGATAATGATGTTAGCAAAACTGAGGCACAGCTGGGGATGCAGAGGCTGAATCTGACACAGAGGTTGACATCCAGCCAACTCCTTCATTTTCCCTGGACACAGTCTATAAGCCTATGCCGACCCAGTCCACTGAGCCCACAGATATTGGACAGGTGGAGGGTGAGGACATTGAGCAGGGGAGTATAGTTACTGTGGCTTCAGTGCCTGCTGTAGGCAGGCCTGCTGTCCTTCCTCCACCTGGTGTGAGTGTCTCTTCCCATGTCACTCAATGTATGTTTAGGGCTATAATGGAGGCAGAGGCATGTTCAGAAAGGTGCTTCAGACAAATGCTCAGGTTTGTGGACGTGGCAGTCTGACATGTGTGACTGCCACCACTGTGTCACCGATTCACTGGATTGGATGAATGACACATTGGAATGAGGGGTGTCTCTGATGGACTGAGGGGTGTCTGTCATGTAACGAGCAGTGTCTGTGATGAAATGTCTGCTGGGAGGGGAATGGTATCCTTGTGGGTGTAGGTCAGCCATAACATCTGATGATAGCCAGTGTGGCAGTGTCCGATCATGCTCCTTTAGTGGCAGTACTTCTACTAGTCAAGTCACTGAGTGTGCTATCCACACCCAGATGTGGTAGGCCCTGGGGTTGTGGTCCTGCTCTTTCCCATAAAGGGAGCATGTCCAGCAGACCTCAGTCACATTCAGGTAACAGCCCTGCATCTGACCTTGGGCATGGAGGTGCCAATGTAACTCCTGGCAGAGCCAGTTCTCATGGTCAGGGGCAACAACAATGAACTGCCACTTCTACCATGCACAGCTCACACCTGTGTCACATACCAAGATGTAGAGCTAGCACTGAGCTTGGCTGTGTTCATGCAGATGCTCACACACCTACAGACATACATACAACAGTTGCATGGTTCAGCCTGGCTGTTTCCCTTTCTTGCTCACACACACTCATTGACCTTTTGTGTAAGCCTAGGCATCCTGTCCCCCTCCCACAGAACACCCTGTGCAAGTGATGATATCTGTGCCATATCCCTGTTTTCTCTCTTTTGGATTCAGGGATACAGAATCTTTGTGTCTGATGCACTGGATGCATAGCTACATTAATGCCTAGTATATCTGTGTTGTTGAACTGGTAATTGTAGCTGTCACTTATATTTGCCTTCCCAAATTATACAGTGGATAGCATCACCATGTCAGTACTTTCTAGTGTATCTCTCGTAAGGGTTGCAAAGTGAGGAAATGCAATGTGTGTCATTATTTTCTAATTGTCTCTTTAATGTTTCCCAGTAGATACATATGGTGCACATCATAAGACATGCCATCGCATTCAGATCTCAGGATTGTATGACAGCACTGTAGTCAAACTCAACAGTAATGCAGTTTAATGCTCTCTTTTGTATTAATCTCACCAGACACGTGCAGCAGCTGGATAGACCTCAGAGGCTTTCTCATCAAGATAACACAGGGCCTATTAACCATATATGCTGTATGTGGGTAGATTAAAAGCATACCTCTCAACCATGCCAATTTCCTCGGAATTTCCCGGTTTTGAGGCTAAAATAATGGGATGCCACAAATTCCTGAGTGGCACCTTCAAATCCCGATTTTTTTCTTTATTTATTAATGCTTTACCCACCCATGAAAGTCTAATGGAACATTAATATACACTGAAGTTACAAGCTGCCCTGTTGTTGTCAGATTTAAAGATTGTTGTTTTGAAAGACTGACGCCTGTAGATTAGTTCATATCGCCACCCCCTTCTACAGTGATGAGATTCAGTGAGTGCAAAGTATCTCGTCCTTATGAATAATCTGCTCTCTGGCCTCAGGACTTGGTTTGGAAAATGTAAAAAATAGAGCGTCTTTTGAAGATGCTAAGCCATTCACAAGTCCAGAAAAAAGTAACTGTGAAGGAGCATGTTAACATTTGGTTCTTGTTATTAGAATAATATAAATGCATTTTGTTGAACATTAAAGAATAAAAGCCTCAGTCGAGAGCTGCAGCACAATTCCATGCCCAAGCCATGACTCTGTTTAGTTTATATTTCTTAGTTGTAAGGGAAGGGAAGTCACACTTACATTGAGTGTGTTGTTGTCTAATCACTGTAGAAAGAGAACACTCAATGATGATGTACCCAGGAATTTGAAAATGCTCACCTTATATACAACAAGCAAGGAATGCATCAGTCTTCTTGTGGCAGTCTGCAGTCACATAACTTGATTAACGCTTTTTTTTTTTCCACATATCCTGATATCACAAGCCATGAGATGTATGTGCATTTTAGTTTACCTTTAACATTTGATATTTGGCCTCCTCTGAAAAAGAGCTTCGGCTCAGTTAGACAGTCCCGGTCAACAAATTTGGCACCCGGAAAGTGTATTGTTTTACTGAAAGATGTAGACATAAAGCTGTGCCTCTTGTTTAGTAAGTCACTGCAACTGAGAGCATAACATAGCAAATGTATCTGAATATGTAGTTCCTACTTAGCATGGTAGTTGATAATATTTTGTACTTTATAGGTACTGTAATGGCAAGGGTTATGGCAGTATTTCTCAACTATCCCTGATTTGGGCTCAGATCTTGCTTTCTTTTTTCCTAAAATGTATTCCGAAGAAAGAGGGATGGCTTAAAGTACAATTGCCTACTAGAGATATGAGTTGGCTTGTAAGTAACCTTTCGGTTATAGTATAGAAACCTATACTATAACCAACCTTTCTTATGTTTTGTTAAATGTTTTGTATATTTAAAAAAAAAAAGTTTATGACCTTGGCAAAGTTGCTGTCGAGCATTGTGTATGTCCATGTGTTCAACAGGTATAACAGGATGTGGGACTGCAAACTCATATGGAAGGTAACTGTCCTAAAACTTAAATAAACCTATGTATGTCTTGAACAGGAACTTTTTTGTTATACTTTACTTGAGTCAACATGCCAGACCACTTCAACTCTACTGCAGCTTGTGCAGCAGCTGTTCTTTGAAACCCTAGGCTATGACTGACGGTTTATTCTCTTCAGTCATACTTCTCCCGAGTCCAACGTCTTTCCTCAAGTAATCTGGACAGAGCCAAAAAATAATGGGGGTAGGCAAGGGCCCGAAATCAGACAGGCACTGTTATTAAATATTACTGTAACTCACTTAAAAGAGTTCAACCCGTACTTGTGAGCAGTGAGAAATATGAAACTCATAATGTCTGAAATTATATAAATTATTTTAATAGAAAAATCAAACATTTTAGAAGCGATATGATTATATCCTTAGCAAGAAACTATTCGTCTTGACCTCAGGCAGTTTTGTTCTGTTTTGACACCTTCCCTTAATATCTGAAATGCTAAATTACCCTTCAATCTGTATTTTTTAAGTTTCTCCCTCAGGAATGGGGTATTGTCTGTCTGTAAAACACATTCTTGTGAAGAAGGGAAGACCAGAAATAACGACTCTTCACTGACGTGAACTATTAATCCCTTCCGTTTAACTGTCCAGGCAGTAGTATGAGAATTCCAACTGGAGGCTGATAACTGAACCTGAAAAACACCAAATGTGTGGTGGTGAGGGATGGGTGAGTTTTTAGTATATCTTATAAAGCTGCTTTGGACTTGCTGTACGTATGGCTTTTTGTGAGAAAAGAGCAGAAAACTGACCAGTAAGGACAGAATGGTCATCTAAACTCAACATGGCTAATCTGATGTTCTGATCTCGATGTTATGAATTTTGACATTTTGGTAATGCGATTTTTTTAAGTAGATACACACACACACACACACACACACACACACACACACACACACACACACACACACACACACACACACACACACACACACACACAGTGGATATAGAAGGTGTACACACCCCAGTTAAAATGCCAGGTTTTTGTGATATAAAAAGATGAGACTACAATAAATCATTTCAAAACTATAACCTGTACAATTCATTTGAAAAACAAACAGATCTGTTAGGGGAAAAAATATAAATAATAAAAAATATACAATAACCTGGTTGCATGAGTGTGCACACCCTTAAACTAATATTTTGTTGAAGCACCATTTGATTTAATTACAGCATTCAGTCTTCTTGGGTAGGAGTCTATCAGCATGGAACATCTTTACTTGGCAATATTTGCCCACTCTTCCTTGCAAAAGCACTCCAAATCTGTCAGATTGTGAGGGCATCTCTTGTGCACAGCCCTCTTCAAGTCACCCCACAGATTTTCTATTGGATTTAGGTCTAGGCTCTGGCTAAGCCATTCCAAAACTTTAATTTTCTTCTGGTGAAGCCATTCTTTTGTTGATTTGGATGTATGCTTGGGTCATTGTCGTGTTGAAAGGTGAAATTTCTCCTCATGTTCAGCTTTCTAGCAGATGCCTGCAGGTTTTTGGGCCAAAAATAACTGGTATTTGGAACTGTTCATAATTCCCTCCACTTTAACTTAAGCCCCAGTTCCAGCTGAAGAAAAGCAAACCCAAAGCATGATACTACCATCACCATGCTTCACCGTGTGGATGGTATTCTTTTGATGATGCAAAGTGTTGTTTTTGTGCCAAACATACCTTTTGGAATTGTGGCCAAAAAGTTAAACCTTGGTCTCATCAGACCATAACACATATTCCTACATGCTGTTGGGAGTCTAGCTGTATTGTTTTGCAAATTTTTGCTGGGTCTGGATGTTTTACTGTGTGAGAAAAGGCTTCCATCTTGCAACTCTACCCCGTAGTCCAGACATATGGAGAGTACTGGAGATTGTTGTCACATGTAGTACACAACCAGTACTTGCCAGAAATTCCTGCAGCTCCTTCAGTGTTGCTGTAGGTCTCTTGGCAGCCTCCCTGACCAGTTTTCATCTTGTCTTTTCATCAATTTTTGGATACGTCCAGTTCTTTGCAATGTCACTGTTGTCCCATATTTTCTCCACTTTTTGATGAGTGTCTTCACTGTGTTCCATGGTATATCCAATGCTCTGGAAATTTTTTGTACCCTTCTCCCGACTGCTACCTTTCATGCTTTGCAAGCTCTCTGCCAAACATGGCTTTTGCTGTAGCAGGCAACTGATTAATGTCAGGAAAATCCTACTAGGACAGCTGAACCTTATTTGGGGTTAATCAGAGTCTCTTTAATTGATGGCAGGTGTGTACCCAAGAAGACTGAATGCTGTAATAAAATCAAAAGGTGCTTCAACAAAGAATTAGTTTAAGGGTGTGCATACTTATGCAACCAGCTTATTGTACGTTTTTTTATATTTTTTCCCCTAACAGATTTGTTTGTTTTTCAATTGAATTGTACAGGTTATAGGTCACATTAGAGGTGGGAAAAGTTTTGAAATGATTTATTGTGGTCTCATTTTTTTTATATCACAAAAAAACCTGGCATTTTAAAAGGGGTGTGTACGCTTTTTATATCCACTGTGTATATATTCATATACACACACACACACACATACACAAGAAGCAGGGGTGCAGGGGGCTTGCATCCTTGCAAAAATACTTTTTGTTTTTTTTAGATTTTTTTAGGATGCACTCCCCAGTATAAAACTGATGAAGCTTAACCCATGCTATGGTAATACAAATGAATATAAATAAACCAAGACACAAAAATGGCAACAGTCCAGGCAAGATTATTTACAATAATCAATCCACAACATAGCATAACATTTTAGGTAATATAATTAAGCAGGTCTATCAGTTGTGGAATTTGAGCATATATGTAGACTGCAAGAATAATCATATAGTTCATCATTAATAAAATGCTTATATACGACGATTAAATAGAGATTAAATTACAGACTATAATTAAGCTATTGTAATACTTGTAACTGATGCTATAATTAGGTTAATATGTTAAGTGTTAAGGTTTGTGTATAGAAGGGAAGTAACCATGCATTTCTGATTTCTGATGTTTACATTGGTCTTCTGTGCTGCCACATTCTCCCAAAACAGCTGCCCTTTCTATATAGTTTATATCTTTTTTTTCTAAACATTTTTATTGATTTTAATGAAATAAAATAATACAAGAAATGCGATATATAAATATACGCAATATATGTCTTAAAAACATCATAACATGGAGCAATAACTATTTACAATGTCCATAACAGATATAATGTCACTGTTGTGATTACATTTTATCTAGTAGTTTTTCAAGCTTCAACCAAGTTAATTTCTTATGTGTTCTTAGTAGTTCTTTCTGAAATAGTTTGCAAGTCCCTATTACATACAAGTTTAGCTAATAGCAAAAATCTGTACATGATAAGATTTTTTTTGCACTTCCAATTTGACGTAATGAGTTTTCTTACAATTGCAAGCAAGGACCAAAGAAGGTGCACCTGTATTTTGGGGATATGTGTTAGTATAGGTGCATTGAACAGCAATAATGAGTCAGATACTTCACACTTGTCCGACCACAATGCTTTTATGATATTTCTGAACTCTATCCAGAATGGGGTTACTATTTTGCATGTAAGAAACATGTGTCTCCAATCTGCAAAAAGTATTTCTTCACATCTCCAACATTTATTACGATTATTTTTTTATATCAAAGTCCATCTTATGTGGGGTAATAAAGCTCCTATGGATGTATTTCCAAGTGAAGATTTTCCAAGAAAGAGATGACGTTGTGCTACTAATTGATTTTAGTACAAATTCTTTATCACTATCTGAAAAAAATGGATTTGTTTATTCTCTCTGTGAAATTCCATAAGGAGCCCTCTGGGATTTGCATATTGTTTTTATTTTAACATTTGTTAATTGGGAAAGTCTGACTTGGAACAAAGCCAATTTTCAGCAAAGGCCCAGGGAGAAAGGCTCCAGATGCATGTTTTTGTAATGTGGGAGGAAACCGGAGCACCCTGAGGAAACCCACACGAATGCAGAGAGGACATGCAGACTCTGCACAGAAGGCACCCCAGCCGAGAATTGAACTGGATAACCTCTTGCTGTGAGACAACAATGCTACCGCTGCACCACTGCACCATTGGTTCTTAAAGATTTATATATACTTGACAATGATAGAATATTATTAACGTGGAAAGTATTTATTTCATAAAGAAGAGAAAGTATTTTAGGTAAAGGTGTTGTGCTGGTGATATGACATATTTTGAATTCATTAACTATGTATTCTCATAGTTTATATCTTAATGATGCATCATGTACACTAAAACCATTACAACAGAAGCCTTTATTTGGGTAGCTGGGAGTATAACATGAAGGCATATTATTTGGCATAGGCATCTTCTTTGCTGGGAGACATGCTCCCTTTTAATTTCATTTATGTGTTTCAGTTCAGAACTTTTATTGCCCTTGTGCTGGGCAAAATACTTTCCAGTTATTCCCATTACCATTACTTTGCATGCTATGAATTACATGGTATAAGCCTAACTGCAAGTGTGGTATCTGATATAAACTGTGAATTGTACTAGTAGTCAATACGAAAAATATAGTATCAGACAGATGATAATTCTGACAAAGGCTATGTTACAGGTGAAGCATGTGGAAAAGTGAGAGTAATAATTACAAATGAAAAGTCCAATACAGTACACTCTCAGTTAACTGGAACTCAAGCAACCAGAACTCTCAGGCAACCAGAAAAAATTGAAGAAATACAGTACAGTATGAACAATTCAGTTTTTTCATGTGTTGCACTTTCTGTTTCCCCGCAGAAACATACTTTACATTTTTAGAGTTTTAAAAAGGAAGATGCAGATAAATTCCCTCTCTACCTAACCTGAGAACAAGTCAAACCAAGCAAGTCAAATCGGTAAAATGTCAACACTCGCTCCATACTCAGTCAGTTTGCATCAGATTGTACATTCTCTCTCCAGTCTCTCACACACACATTCTCTTCAGCTTTCATACATGCATTCACTCAATCTTTCTCTCTCCGATCTTACACACACACACTCTCTTCAGATTTCATACATCTCTCTGATCTCTTACACACTTTCACTTCTGCTTTCATACATGCATTCACTCTCTCTCTTTCTCTCTCTCTATTCAATTCATTCAATTCCAATCCACTCAATCTGCCACTGAAAACCATTCCGCATGCCACGCTTTCTGTCAGAAATATACGTTTAAAATGTTATTATTCCAGCCAGGCTTTTAATGACTGTATTTCAATATTAAAATCAAATCAAAACAGTGTTTATGGTGTGGTATGGTGTGGTGTAGTATAGGATACAGTATTTGTCAGGTCTGTTTTTAATAGTAACTCTCAAGCAACCAGACACTACACTTATCTGGCATCTACCAATCCCCATGGGTGCCAGTTAACTGAGAGTTTACTGTATTTGCTTTGAGTAGAAACTTTAAATTTTAGTGCACCCACACTTTAGGGGCCAGCTGGGGGTGGGTGTAATTAGTAGGAAAGGCAGCAGCCTGTTACCAGCTCATCTGACCTGGGAGGAGAGGAGGGGTCATAAGCAGGGATGAGTACCCTGATGTTGATACCAGAGTATGTATCCCCTGCTTACAAATACTAGGACATGCAGTGACATGCATCTTTCAGTCATAATGGTCTTTTGACATTGCAGATTGAGTGGTTTCAGATTAGTTCTAGGGCTGTCAAGACTGATTTTTGACATCTAAGAGTAAGGAGAGACACCAGTGTCAGTTGATGGTCTGCTTCACAGGGGCCAAAAAAATAAAAAAGTGCAACATGTGAGGAGATGGATTGGAAGACACAAAGTTCAGGGAATCAACTAATCTTACTCAGAATGGCAAGGAAAACATTTTGAGAAGCAGCAAACAAAATAGTTAAATTACTGAACTGTCAAATCTAACCGACAAAATTAGTATAAATTTGCAAGCAGCTGGCGGGCAAGTGAAATGCAGAATATTTCATTTTAAAGGCAGAAAAATGAATATGCCCATAGTTATTGCTGGGTTTAGGACAAGTCAGAGAAACAGAGGGAGAATAATGAACAAAAACTTGGGGAAGATAAGGAAGCCTGAGTATCACATGTGTCTTAATTCTACAAACTTTACATGGACTGCTGTTTACAGACTTCAAAACAAACTTCTTAATCTTCATATTGTAATCACTAAAAGGGTTCATTTATCATCACAACATAGTTCATGGTAAAGGCTGCACTGTGACACCTTATTGTTAAACGTTACTACAGAACATTTAATGTGGATGGCTTTTTTAAATAAATGGATCCTATATTTCAACAAAGAATTCAGACCTGTTTGGGATACCTTATTCACTTGCTGCTTTTAGTTAATGAACCCAGAAAATCTGATCACATTATTTGTGAGAATGTCTTGGACAATTTCCAGTTTTGTGGAATTACTTGGTTAAAAGCCAAAGCTGCTGACAAAATCCATATTAGATGTGTTTCTTTAATGCTTTCATTTTTATAGTACCTTCAAGAACAAAAACTTACAGTGAAAAAGGGGAAATTATACTGAAGGATGTTTTGACAATCGAGATGAATTTCCTTCAGTTTCCTCTGAACAGTCTGGACAATACCAAATTAAATGGGCAAATGTCTGCTTTCAGGGCCCCATATTTTCAATATTTGTCAGTGGCTGAGTAGCCTATTATTTTAACTTTAACAGGGGAGCAATAAAAGTGATACTGAATTTTGCACTGTGTCAGTCTGTCTCTAACTCTTTTAAAGCAGAAATAAGTGTTTTACCATATGGAGTCTGTTATTATAACACACAGACGTCTTGTTCCTAATTTGCTTTTAGACAGTGCCTCCAGCAGCAGGCTGCTACCTGGGATCAGTTTTCATAATAATTTTTCCTTATTCCATGGTCTTGCAACTTTTATAATTTTAGATCAACCCAGTTTTTAAACACAATCATTTGTCCTTTGAATTTGAAATGCTTGGTGAATTTGTTTAATTTGCAGACATTGCTTGAATACAAATTTGTATACCTCATTATTTTAGTATAATATTAATATGGCTTTTTTCTAAAATCAAGAGATTAAATACTTTTAAATATTTTCTTTTGTATCACTACATCTTACCAACTCAGCAGCTTTCTTGAATAGACCAATTATGGATGTATAATTCTATTTTTAAAAGCATGTGCAGTCTGGTAGGTTATACAGTAAACTCATCCCTGCTGCCCATTTCTGAGAAAGGTTTGATATATTCAATTTAAAAAAAAACACTACTGTCTCAGATTTTTTTTACTGTACCCAAGGCATGCTTTCTTGTAAATGTCATCTTTCTATTTCATCTTAGAATATTAAAGCCCATACTATAACCACTACCTCAACATTTTTAATATCTAACAAAGATATCTATTTGTACAAGACAGTTGTATGATTTCTCTATTGTATTGCCTCTGCAGCACAGGAATATAATAAGAGCTATCTGTACTTACCTAAGCAAGATTTCAGCTGTTAAACTACTATATCTTGCTTGTAAAACTGCAGTAAACCTGCTTCTTCTTGCATTTCAGTCATTTTTATCTGAACTTGAGAATTCATTAGCTTTTTATGTTGCCGAATTTTGAGGTGTTACTCTCTGAACTTCCACTCAGATATGTCTCTGTCAAGTTCAAGAACACGGGCACCCAAAATATAATATAATATAATATAATATAATATAATATAATATAATATAATATAATATAATATGAGTGGCACAGTGGATAGCATTGTTGTTTCACAGCAATAGGCTCCCCGGTTCGATTCTCAGCTGGGGTGCTTGCTTTGCGGAGTCTGCATGCCCTCCTTGTTTTTGCATGGGTTTCCACTGGGTGCTCCGGTTTCCTCCCGCATTACAAAGACATGCAGTAGGTAGACTGGACACTCTAAATTGGTCATAGGTGTGAGTGTGCATGTGAGTGTGTGGTATAGAAGAACAGCCACAGCAAGGCTAGTTAGCCGGTGGTGTGAACCTTGGCTCTAGATAATTGTTAGTGTTGGGATGACACACCAACCCCATGTGCAAAAATGGGAAAAGGGGTTGTAAATAGATGAATAATATAACATAATATGAGATCCCTACACTGTATCAAGCCCCAGCTGCTTTAATTTCAGTAACTCACAGCCAGGGACTTGAATGGTTGTAACCCCATCTGACCAGCTGCTTATACTCAGACTTGAATGTGAGTACAGCTCACACTGTCTGCTAACACCCTAAGAGATAGATACAAGCAAGTGTTCACCGTGGTTCAGGTAACTGGGGAAGGGGAGCTGGGAGGGTGCTGTTAGCATTACAGAGGGGGGATAGGAAGTGGGGAGCAGACTTTAGGGTTAGGGAGGGAAACAGGGATTTTAGGTCCAGGGAGTGATAGGGACTGTAGGGTTAGAGAGGAGGAATGAGGTCTTAGGTTAGTGACTGAGACATTAGGGTTATGGAGAGGGAGGGTGACTTTAGGGTTAGGAAGGGGAATGAGATTTTAGGATCATAGGAAGTTACTAGGCTATTGGCCCTGAGGCCCTTATAAGCCTTGTCAAGAGTTTAGCCCATGCAAAGATAAATCAGCACCCGATGCCCCTGTCCAGCAGGGACACGGGTGGAATCCCAGGGATGTATTTTCTATTTCCCATCCAGTGATCCAGGTTGTGCTTAAAAATGGGGTAAAGAGGTACTCTGCTTGACATGGAGCGGGAATCTATTCTATAGATGGATGAGTCTCTGGGACACAAATCTGTCCCACCAACAACTCCTATTGATGTCACAGACCAGGCTGAGGCCCCGTGTGCGGGTTACTCGAGTGGAGCTTGACTTGCGGATATGCAGCAGTCCCATCAAGGCAGGGTCCGAGATCTCCTTGTATGCCAGACAGAGGTCACCTCTGAGGAGTCTGTATGAAACAGAGTAGAGGTATAAGACTTTTAGCCTATCTGTGTATGGTAGATTTTTGAGGCCCTGGATTATCCTGGTGAGGAACCTATGTGGTCTCTCCAGCTGCTGCATGTGCTTTTTGAGGTACATGCCGAATGGGGTGTTGTACTCAATAATGGCCCTTATAAGGGAAGAATACAGGGATGTTATGACCTCCTTGTCCCTGGATGAGATACCCTTACTTATAAAGTGGGCCATGTAGAAAACTTTCCATACAATAGAAACAACATGGTGGTCAAAAGTCAGGTTGCTATCAATCTGGGTGCCCAAATCCCTCACAACTGACTGTATGCTTAGGACATAGGGAGTGGCAAGGATTTTAGGTTTAGGGAATGATTGTCGATGGGAGGGGAAGGGGCTTTCAGGTTTAGGAAGTGATTGTAACTCTAGGGTTATGAAGGATAAGGGGGCTTTAGAGTTAGGGAGAGGAAGGAGATTTTAGATTTAGGGAGGAATGGGTACTTCAGGGTTAGGAAATTTGTGGAGTTTTTGTTAGGACCAGAGTTCTGGCAGGAATAGATAACATTATGGGAGGTAAGTTAGTGGGAGGTAGAGCATTTGCAGAAATGAGCAAGTGGGAGTGAGTACAACTGTACTGAGCACATGTAGTCAACTCATATAATAATAGAATAGAATAGAGCCATTCAGGTTTTAGTCATTTATTCATTAATTATTTATTTATTTATTCCTAGCTACTCACCTATTCACCTTATAAAGGAAATAAGTAAGTGTCGAGTATGGACAGATTGGATCTTTCAGTGCAAGAGAATGGGTAAAATGAGCTTAGAGCCACAGAAGTATAGACTAATACCAGATAGAACTACGTGGGATTTCCATCCTGACCAGTGGGAATACGTTTTCTCCTAGTGAACTATCAGCCTACTTTTGTGTCTTCCTGTAGTACTTTACTAATGTGTGCAAACCCTAATCCTAAACCTAAGTCTGCACCTCACCTTAGAAATTCCCTGTCTGTAAAAAGGGTCTGTATTATAAGATCGATGGTTGAAAACATCGAACAACATATGGTCGACACCATATGGTCGATGTCTTCAAACGTCGACCTTATAAAAAGACAAAAACAAAAAAAGAAAAAAGTACCCTAACGGGTTTAAGCAGGGGGCAAGCCCCCCTGCACCCCCCACGTGGTGGGTTGTCCCCCCCGCTACTTAAATATACCAACTCTGAGACCGCACTACATTGCAGTAAATGGAAATCTCCCCTTATGGAGATTTCCATTTACACGCTCGAGATTCTGAGCGTTCGATATTCTCATGTCGACAATGTCAGATTTGACATTGTCGATTTTCGAGAATATAATATAGACTCTGTAAAAATACCACTACACAAGACAGGCACAGACACATGCACAGTACCAGAGCTATCCCCTAATTTAATTTTAATGCACTAATATTCGCAGAAACACATTCTCAGCCCTAATATCAATCATCTTACCACTGCCTACATCTGAACTGTCTATATTTTCACCTCTCAACATATTGATATTGCCCTTCTGAGTGTTTACATTCTGAATGGTAACCATATATATATATATATATATATATATATATATATATATATATATATATATATATTATAATAATAATAATAAATACCCATTTGTTAACCAGATAGGCCCACTGGACACCCAGTTCCTTTGGCACAATATCTGGTTAAGTGACTTGCTTTCAGTCACACAGTAGGCAAATGGAAATCAAACTACTACAGGAACTACAGCACTCAGCCTTAAACGTCTATGCCAGCATGTAGATCAGACACACACACACACACATACACACACACACACACACACACACACACATTTGATCATTGGTAGGTTGATATGAAGGCTGTTCGATCACATTGTGTCCCCATATCTATATCTATTATTTATATACATATATATCTATATCTATATCATCTATATCTATACTGATAGAGATACATAATTGGTAGCAGTTTCTTTTGACAGAATTACAATTCACTGAATTACAACTGACTGAACAAATGTGACTGAAAACACATTTGACTGAATCATGATTGACTGAAAATTGTAAAGTAAAAAAGTAATGATTGTGTGTTTGTGTGTGTGTGTGTGTTTATCTATATATCTATCTATATATATATATATATATATATATATATATATATATATATATATATATATATAAAATGGGTCTACTTTGTTTCATTGAAAGCTCATTTCACTGAATTTGAATTCACCCTGACCAAATCGCTGAAAGCTCAAATTACTGAAAACTCGTTTCACCAAATCTCATTTCACTGAAGTGAAGTACTAGCACTGTGGAGAGTACTGTAAGGCAAGTAAAAGGTTTATGCCCTTTTCCCCACTGCAGTGCGATCCTGGAGTTAGCATATATAGTTAGGGGTACTCAGAGGCCCTACAATATCCATAGCTACCCTCTGAAATGGCTCATCAGTCACAGGCAAAGGCATCAAAGGAGCTTTCACCTTGTCTCCTGCCTTGCCTATATTTTGGCACTGCTCACAGGTCCTGTAGTACCCTGTTACATCTCTAGAAATCCCAGGGCAATAAAGCTTCTGCATAATACATCTCTTTGTACATTTTATGCCCACATGACCTGCAAAGGGAAAATCATTGGCTATGACTAGAAGTGTCAGATGGTAGGCTTTGGGCACTACCAACTGCTGTATTCTCTCACCCTCTAGCCCTCCCTCAGGGGTCCATGCTCTATACAGTAACCCTTTGTCCCAGTATACAGATTCCTCCTTTCCCTTGAGAATTAGGTGCCTCACTAGCTACCTCCCTCAGGCCTTGTAATGTAGGGTCTGAGAGCGGAGCCTGTCTCAACTCTCTCTTTGTAACCCTTCCCAGCTCCCCTTCCACAGGAAATCTGGTATTCTCTGACAGTGTTGCCTCACTGTTAGCCTGGGTACTATTACTCACCTCTGCCCTTGAAGTCACTCTGTTCAAGGGAACATCAGTACCCACAGGCAGCTATGGCTCACCTTCAGTCTCACTGCTACAGGGTAGCTCTCTCCCTGAAGTAACCACCTCACCAGTCCTGGCTGCAAGTGTGCAGTCTGTCTGGGTCTTCCCCAGGCTAGCAAACCCACATGCTTGTCTCCAAGCCTGACTGAGCGCAACTGCATACAAACAGGGTACTGCATTATCAAAATTATTCCTTATCAGGACATCTGCAGGGATATCCTCAAACACACTTTCTTGCTGGCTTCCTTTTCCATGCTCCCAGTCAAGGTGAACCCTAGCCAAAAGTATTTGGAATGGGGTGTCTCCTAAAGCTCTGACAGGAATAGACTGCCCAAGCAAGTAGTGCTCCTCTTTAACCATTGCAGGCTTCAAAATGGTTAGGTCAGAGGCTGTATCTCTCTTAGCAGTGGCCTCTTTCCTATCCACTAAGATAGGATATAACCTCTTATGGTAGTTTGGTACCCTTGTTGTCTCAAGACAACTTATGGCTGGCATTTTGTCATTCCCACTTACTGGCTTTCCCACCTTTTGTTCCCTACCTTGCCTCCATGAATATCTATATGCCACATGGCCCCACTGGTTGCATTTAAAACATATATGCCTTGGTCCTGGACATGTGCCTGGACTAGTGGCTTTCCCTGCTACTGGCGGACTCTGTTGGGGCAGTCTGGGTTAGATCCATGAGCAGCACTGGGTCTCCTTTTCCTGTGTAGTGATGTCCTGCTTACTAGGTATAGGTCTCCCTTCTTCCCCAATTCATCTGAAGTATTGCATTGTCTATCAGGTAACCAGATTCTCATGTCCTCAGGCAAAGTGATAAGGGCTTGTTCCCTCACCCAAAAGTCTGGCAGCACTTCAAAAGTGGTGACCTGACATCCAGTCACCCACCTGTGAAAATAAGTGCTTAGTTCAGCAACATATTCATGCACACACTTTTATCTGCCTTGTGTCTATGCTCATGAAACGTTTTCCTATAAGCTTCAGATGTTAACTTAAAACATTCTAACAAACAATTCTTGACTGGATTATAATTCAAGCAATTAGAATCAGACAATTTAGAAATAGCAGTTACAGCTTTACCATGGATTAAGGGGGTCAGGAACCATACCCACAGCCTTTGGTCAACATTGTACTGTTTACATACCCTTTCAAACATATGAATGAAGCTATCAAAATTATCACCCTCTGTAAATTGTGGAAGAAATTTACTGACCTTTGTTGCTTCTGTGGTTCGGTTACTCCCTTCCCGATTACCTATTTCAGCCTCTAGACATCACAGTTTCTCATTTTCCTCAGTCTCTAGATGTCTCAGTTTCTCATTTTCCTCAGCCTCAAGACATCTCAGTTTCTCATTTTCCTCAACCTCTGGATGACTCAGTGTCTCTGCTGCTTCTATTTCCAAATGCTTGGCCTCCAGCACAAGTCTCTTTAACTCCAGATGGCTCTTTATGTCCTCTGTGGAAAGGTTGGGCTGTCCATTTTCTGAGAGTTGTACATCTTCAAGGCCAGCCTGGTTGTTCTGATCACTGGTCTGTGATGCAGCTGTGCCCAAAGCTACAATCATTTCTGCCTTAGTCAGGTTGGCATGCACCAGTGCTTTAGCCTGGCACATCTGAGCCAACTGGCTCTTTGTTAGCTTGCCATACTCCTCTGCTGACATGCTTGCCTGCTCTAACTAAGCTAACTAACCTGACTAAGCTAACAAAAAAAAAATAAAACAGTTGTGATGTGAAACCCTGAATGTTCACTACATGGTTGATGGAGAGCACAAACACCTTCAGTGACCACTGTGCACCAGCTATAGGAATTCAATGTCCACAACACTACAAGCCAACTAATATGTGATGTGTATATCCCACCTCTGCCTACCAATTAATATGTGATGCCCCAACACTGGCCCAGTAATCAAGGAGGCTCAATTCTCACCACTGGCAATAGTGGGGGATGTACACTTTGGGAGGATGACAAGTACACACGCACACACACACACACACACACACACACACACACACACACACACACACACACACACACACACACACACACACACACACACACACTAAAGTGCAATTTCCCTTAAGAGCACACAGAGATCACATTCAGTCTGGGGTGGTTTCTCCATCTTTCTCCAGATCTCCAATAAGACTCCCCACTGGCACAGCTATAGGGTTAAGATCTCAGCTGAGGAAACAAGCTAAGACCTCCAGCACTCTGTCTGTCCAACCAGTGCTTTGTGTCCCTGCCCAAGTAGCTGACACACACACACACACACACACTTTGAGATTTAGCTTACATACAAACACACACACACCTGGGGAAGGCTGGCACAGGTATACTAACTATGCCCCCTTCTGCCCAGACTATAAGGTAGTTTCCACTGCCACCCAACCCTACTTATCAGCTCAGAAAAGAAGGAAAGAGTGTTCAATGTGTCACCAAAACCTGAGTAAAGGAACACTCTGGATGCTGGCTTTCCAAAGAGCCAAATTTTAATGTATAAAACCACTGGCCAAAAAACGATCCCAACAGTGAAGCAAGCACTAAACACATAAATGCTCCTTAAGCAACTGCGTTTTCATCTATAATGATACAGACTTTATCAGACACTGCTACCGGCATCAGATAACCACGAAACACTGGATAACATTAACAATGCCCCGAAGACAGCAAACTCAGTGGAGCCAACCAACATAGCAAAAGGTTTCCAGCAAGTATACAAACTTCCTAAAAGTATATGCTTCATCAGAGACTTAAAGTTAGGCTAAATGCACAAAGAACTCATTTTCCCATAGCTGCAAACATGGACAGCTCTGATACTGAGAGATTCAGCAACCAATTGTGTCTTGACAGTACAAAATCAAGTGGGTACCATTCTAGCCCACAAATTACAAGAACAGAGGCACACCTTTCTTGTCTGATGACTGTAGTATAATTGATCAGTTAGAAGAACCAGCCAATTAAAAGATGTGATTGAATAGTAGCATGCCGTGAGGAAAGCCTACATCAGCTACTATAAGGCCCTTACAAAGGGTGTCCAATCCTACTGTGTAATGTTGCTATTATCCAAATGGTTGTCTGACCAAGATGTGCAAGGCTATTTAGGAGTGGCCTGTACAGTGTCACCAAATACTTATACAAGTACTCTAAGAGCTTAAATATGTCATACAAATATCAGCCACAAAGATAGGTGTAAAATATATTTAATAATAAATAATAAAAGAACAAGACAATACTCAGTCAATCAACACAGTAACTTCAGAGTTCAAAATCACAGGAAATATTTTAAAGCAACATTGCAGGACAGTCTCAAATAAATACAGAAAACATCTAAACTAATCTTTACTATATTCCTATCTATATCTAAAAGAGATATTATGCTCTAAATCTTACTTACAGCAAGGCAAGTGCAGATGGTGATGCTGAGTGGATGCTCTTGATAGGTCCAAGACAAAAATACAAAATACACAGTCTCTCTCTCTCTCTGAGAGAGGTCTTAAATTAATATCAAATATTACTGCTGGGTTACCTTGGATGACATCACTTTTTGTCAGTTCCTAAGCTAAACCTCCCATTGTAGCATTTGACATCTCGTGAAAAATATATAGCCTTCAGATGTTTGCAGTTGCTAGAAGACATAAAAGAATAAAACACTTACAAAACAATGCAGCAGGCACCCAAGTTCTAGACATCCTGTCTTCTTGCTGCATTGAAGCTAACTTTTATAACACAAGCGTAAAATAATTTAATTTCAACTTATTTTCTTGAAGTTTTGCAAGTTAACTCTGTATGTTTCAGTTTCTACTATTAAAACATAAATTTGCACAGGTATATAGTTTATATACATTTCTGTTCTTTTCCAGCAGGGTACACTGTGGACACATCCTTGAAGCTCAGTACTGTACAAACCCTGTTCAACACACACTTTTGTACCAGTAGTTTAATATACACATATATAGTTCTAATACATTTGGTAACACAAGCAGATGCATTGTGCTGGTATCCACAAAGGACATACAACTATTTAAAAATTCCAGATAGCTGGGCTGGCAGTGTCTCCTTTTGTTACATTTCTATATAAATCATATTAATATTATCAAATGACTTATAATTATTTACAAAATTCCAGATAGCTGAGCTGGCAGTATTTCCCTTGTGTCTCACACACACACATGCACACACACGCACAGACACACACACACACACACACACACACACACACATATATATATATATATATATATATATATATATATATATATATATACACACACACACACACACACACACACACACACACACACACACACACACACACACACACACTAATAATATTTTGCAGTATTTTAAACTATGCCATTTGAAAGGTAATAACTGCGTTGTACCTAGGTGTCCTGTGAAAATTTAAAGTCACTGTTTTTTATTGTTCCACTTCTTGTTATATATATTCCTGCCCCTACCCAATGGGTAGTCCCTGTGTTGAGTTTTATTCATCTACCTTCATGCAAGAAATTTAGGTCAATACTTTTGGGCATTACTAATGATAACAGTTTATCAAGATTAATGTTTCCTTTTGTTTCATATATACAGCTTCCATTTCACCTGGTATCAGTGTTTTCACATGATATTCTGCAAACATTTTCAGTATAAGATCTTTTGATTATAGAAATGGGTTACTTATTTCTCTCATTTGTACATAACTGATAATAGATATTTTCAAATTACCTAAAAAGGCATACCCTTGCATGTAGCATAATTGTGCCACACCAAAAAAAAAAAAAGGCAAAACTTTTCTGTTCTCAGTCACAACCCTCCTTCAAACAACTTCACATATAGCTCCACCAAGGAAACTTCTACATTTTCTAGGTGGCTAGGTGGATATCAGCAGAAGGTATCAAAATCAGTCAAAATTTTCTACCATCTGTTATTTTTCTTGCAGGTTTTATGCAAAAAACATGGAGAGACCATATATTTCAGTAGTAAGTAAAGCTTTATGACAACAAACAAAGAGTTCAAAAATAAACAGGAAATGAGTTCCTTCACTCCAAAAACAATTAGTATTATTTATAGACATTTCTCAGAGAAATTTCTCAGAGCAAAACAAATGTAGTGGGGAAAATGGCACATTAGCTTGAAAAAAATAAGAAAAGGTTCTGTAGTTCATCAGGTACAAGTATCCCTTGACTAGCCACACACCAACATACAACAACAAGTCTGTAGCAATTTTTCTAGCTCTTCTGGCATTCTGCATAAGTAATAAAAAACATATTTCATATGGGCTGCAGGTTCTTCCTCAGTAGAACTAGTGTTTTTCATCCCCGCTCTCAGACCGTCTGTCCTTCTAAACAAAGTACCTGGGAGTCCACCCAGGATTAGACACAAGCAAATGTTACTCCATTAGTAAAAGATGAAAGTCACACTCCCACCATTATATATCCCAGTAGTATGCCTTGCTTCACCCACACTCCCACTAGTGTTAAGTGACACATTAGCAGTCACTATAGAACTAACTTTTTGCATACATACACACACACACACACATATATATATATATATATATATACACACACACACACACACACACACACACACTAATAATATTTTGCAGTATTTTAAACTATGCCATTTGAAAGGTAATAACTGTGTTGTACCTAGGTGTCCTGTGAAAATTTAAAGTCACTGTTTTTTATTGTTCCACTTCTTGTTATATATATTCCTGCCCCTACCCAATGGGTAGTCCCTGTGTTGAGTTTTATTCATCTACCTTCATGCAAGAAATTTAGGTCAATACTTTTGGGCATTATTAATGATAACAGTTTATCAAGATTAATGTTTCCTTTTGTTTCATATATACAGCTTCCATTTCACCTGGTATCAGTGTTTTCACATGATATTCTGCAAACATTTTCAGTATAAGATCTTTTGATTATAGAAATGGGTTACTTATTTCTCTCATTTGTACATAACTGATAATAGATGCATTGCTTCCAGCATCATCTTCAAAATGTCCAGGCTTACCTTCTATCTAGCACAACTGAGTTAAATTTTGTCAGACGTATGCGTTGCACTCGCTGCAAAGAAATAATCAATGTATATTCTGTCGTTTCCTTCTCAGCAAGAACGTGTGTGTAATCAGTACTAATCTCACACGAAATGAATGCAGATGTACATGCAAACATTTTCTATCCAGTGTCAAAACCACTTTATAACTTTCTCCTCTGACAATGAAGTTGCTAGATCCACCTGGCTATTCATAGAGTCTTCACTCCCACTACCTGCTCCCATTACTTGCTTACAGAAGCTGCAACCTTGCTATACAGGCCGCTAGCATGTACTTTATCCTTTCCCTAACTACTAGTGTGACACATCCCAACTCTAAGCATGGTTTATTATTTATTTATTATTTTAATGACATTTGTTGACCGGGAAGTCCACTGGGTCAGGAACCCATTTTCAGTGGAGGCCTGGGGAGAAAAGTTCCACAATTAATACAGTCAAATAAAAATATAGACACCTGACAATCTTTTTTTAAAAGTGAAAATATGCAAAAATTAAAAATATATATAAAAGTAGAATACATAGACAATATAAAACTTACCAGTATGTATCAGAACTTACATAAACTTAGATTTAACAGTTGGCAGTATAGTACAAAGCTTGAGTTGTTAATCTTTGGCATTGCATGAAAAAAAACATGGCAGTTCATGCCGAACAGTTATAGTGGTAATAGAACTGTGTTGCTGTTAGGGTGAAAGTAATTTTATTAATTATACCCTTCCCTAAAGTCTTCCACCCCAAAACTGCCAGAGACTACCAGATCAATAGCAAATCGCCACACCTTAACACAAATATTTGAACATTTTATCTATACCCAGCTGTTCAAACATATACAAAAACACAACCTATTATCATGGTATGATGGTATAGCTTCTGTGCTATGTATAGCACCCAGGTATTTTAACCTTAATGTCACAAATTTACTCTTAACACGAAATAGGGTTATTTGACAAAAGCAGTTGTTCTTAACTTTAAAAAAGGGCATTTTTAACAATTAATCATAATTTCCTTCAAGATAAACTATGTTGCTATGTGTTTTTCAGAAGTAGTCACTGTCTAGTTTACAAATTATCTGTCAGAAAGATCTTTTGCAGTCACTAGACTAAACTCTTCCACCTTAATGATTCTTTCATATCTGGTGGCCCGAAGGCTTTGGTGCTGCGCCTCTTACTTTTCTTTATACATTAATGGCACCCCCTACGATCTACCCCATTTAAACATGATCGTGTATATTGATAAGCTTGTGATTGTTGCAATTCACAAGTTCTCATCTCTGTTATCTTCTAATCTGCAAAAACAGTTTGCTTCTACCTAGAATTGGTTAGTAATACCAAATTAACTATTAATGCAAGCAAATCTACTGTACTGCTATTTGGAACAGCCAAAATATTAAAAAAGGCCTCTCTACTAAATATTTTTGATCCCCTTGATATTTTTCTGCCTTTTGCCAAACAATACAAATCCCTGCCAGATGATACAGTTTTTTTTCATAATCATATTGACATTACTACCGCTCAAGTTTTACAACAATGTAAGGTTGTAGATAGCATTACACAGCTGCTTACTTTAGAACCTTGACATGCCATACCTATCAGTGTTTTATTGTCCCTTTTTCAGTCACAATACAATTCTGAAAGCAGCAGAAAATGAGATTCTATGATTTACTAAGCATGCCTCTGCCACCGAACATCACTGCAAATCAATTCCTCCTGCTAAATTTCTACCTATCTCAGTCAAATCTACCTTCCACCTTAGCACTTTCACCTTTAAGATACATAATGATGTATTCTGATCACTTCTTACAAATAAACTGCAAATGCATGAATCAGTCTATGCTCTTAAAGATAATGGCGCCGTCAAATTAATCAGATCCCTCTCTCCATAGTTTCATGCAAAAAATCTTTCTTTAGGTTCTTGTAGCATTGAGCAGACTGCCTTTGGAAACGTCTTCATTAGACAATCTTTCAATTTAAACAAAAGCAGAAGGCACATCTAGCTCTAGTATAAATGTGATTGGTTGAGACACACTGGCTAGCATGGGTTTTCTTCTCAACGTTCCCCTGAATACTGGGTTTTCACAGCAAATGCTGTGCTGATAAAAGTAAAAGTGCTGATAGTTATCATTCTCTTCTTTTATGTTCATCCTTTTGGGCTGATGTAATCATAGAGGAGGAGACTGATGTGTAACAGAATTATATGGGCCCAGCATAGAGAAACTATGCCCTTGTAACACTCCTTACTAGCATCTCCCACTCCACCCACCCAGGGCCGGCCTTAGCTGAACTGGTGCCCTAGGCGAAGTAGTACTCCGGCGCCCCTTAAGCCCCACCCGTACCGTGCTCATGAAACACCCCTATAAGCCACACCCATAGGTGGGTCACTCCCCAGGAAAGCCACTCCAGCCATTTCCTTCATTTAAATGCATATGAAGAAAAGATACCTTGTGATGCAGTTAAACTGAAAGTGAAGGACAGTGGAATTTTCCTTTAATAAACCTGCTTTATCAGTTGTCCCTTCACATATATTTTAGTATAAAAGTCACGTCCTCAGAAAATTGAAGCCCACATGCCTTATTTCAAAGAGTTGCTTAAGTTAATCTAAACATTTTAATTTACTTTGGGGTAGGCGAGTGAACCTTACAGCTCAGTGAAAGTAGAATAGCAACCTCCCTTCTCCATATGTACAGTAGCTTAAGCTTGAATAGCACAAACACAGATAGACATTTGCTAAGCAATACAGTCTCACAATGAAAACAGACTTAGCATGAGCAATAAACTTCTCTTCCATTGAAACAGCATGAAAATCCACATTCATAAAAAATGCATCTGGCCAGTGGAGGCTTAAGTTTACCTTTGGACTATTTTCAAAATGGCCTCCTTGCACACATTTTTAGGGCCATGAATACATGTATGTGTTCTTTGATTCACCTTCCTAATTGCATTAAATTACATTCCTTGTATAATAAAGCATCACTTGTTAGTGTGTTTTTTAAATTTGTAGTTTTGAACATTTTTCCAGTAAGCAATAAAACAAAATGCATGACACAGTAATGACAAACCTGCCCATTTCAAAACATTTTAATCATAAAGATGGGAAAGGAGTGTGGCCTCATGGTTATGGTGTTTGCTTTACAAACACAAGGTGCAGGGTTTGAGTCTTACAAGGGATAATTGGTTAGGCTTAAAATGGCTCACAAGGGCACTTAGCTTAGTACTAATCTATGACCCTATAAAAGGCCACTCAAAGTTCTGTCATTACAATCCACAAGTCAATAAGCACAATCTCTGCAGAAGTAAAGTTCATCCGAATAATTCTACTTTAAAGAGATTTTTTTAATAATAAACAGTCTGTTACTGGCAAACAATTTTACATTTCAGTGTTTCATCTACCAATTCACTGCCTGCCACCTTTGAAGAATTACTTTCCTACATTACACAAAAAAAATGGTAAGCTGGTAAAATTGCAATAGGGAATAACTGAGAAACTGACAAGTTCATAGTTACTAGGCATCTTATACAAAAGAGGACACACTCGGGAATGCAAAACCCCTATCCCCCCTTAAAATGCACCAAATAATCAGCAAGCAGTGCATTACATACATGCCTCCATACCTCTCAATCTCTTAGTACAAGAATGCTGGAAAAAGCCTGAAACAGTGGGGGGGGGGTAGCAAAAGAGGGACAGATTATAAATATTGCTCTTGTAGACTTAGAAAGTTTCTAAAATAACACCATTTTCTTAGCAGGCATTTTCTGAAGGGCATGAAGACAAACTCAGATGTATGACATTTAGTTAATTCAATCCTCAATGATTTGCCAGAAAACCACAAATTGTATGAAGAATAGGTCAAAAATATGAGGCAAAAATCTGGACAGTTGAGAGGTATGCTCATTACCATATGGGCATTTGCTAAAATTATCATAAATCTTCCAGGAAACAATGTTGTGAATGGGACCCAACAAAAATACAATCAGAGTAGAAGTCTTTGTGGGATATGTGCCTTCTTACAAAAATATTGTAGAATCTTTTGCAGAGTGACCATACCCTAAATACATGCAAGGTATCTGACCCTAACCCACAACTAAAATAGGACAAGTACCACAGTAAGGAAAGGGAAAAAAATAAACAATTTTCAAAATGGGGCACTTACTTGCCAGCCCTAGGAAAACAAGTCAAACTGCTGGACTGATGATGCTTTACATGCAAGACACAAACTATACTGTGGCAAGAAACAGCTTAAAATGTGTTGGCATCTGAAGGTGGAAGGGTGCAAAGCTCTGTAGGTTTATCACTACTGCACAAGTGATCCATATGATGAACATCACACAGCTACTAGGTTGTGCTCAGATTGCAGTTCTTAATAATGTTCCTGTCTAGAGATGGGTAGTCTTACTCTGTCTGAATTTAAAGGGCACAGTTTATCTTGGTCTGAAAAAGCAATACTAGATAGTTTATCAACTATACTGAGGCAATCAGCTGTGTATAAACCACAGAAACAGTTCCTTTTAACTTTAATGCAAATAAATAAATAAATGCACTTATACAGACAAAGTAACACAATGGTTTTCTGTTTGTTAAACTTGCAAGTGGACTGTTTCAAAGATATTGTCAAGTGATTACCCACACCAAAAATGCAACATAAACAAGAAATTGCAGTGCTGATGGTTACAAAAAATAAAAGACTTGATAATATGCATAAGCAAAGGGTGGATATCACTATAAATAGGTGCATTGTGAAATTTAAAAAAAAAACTTCCTTGTGCGTTATACAATACTGAGGACGTGGTTAACTTAGCAAAACATAAGGAAAAGTGCTAGCTCAATGTTGAAAAAACGAAGAAATAGTTGATGAATTTACTGTATCAACATCTATGCGCAATGCAGATGCATAAAGAAACAGTGCCATTTTAAAGATGTGAATTCATTACACACCCACGCTTTCTCTCTCTCTCATACACAAACAAACGATTTAAATTACACACACACACACACACACACACACACACACACACACACACACACACACACACACACACACACACACACACATTCTCTCTCATACACAAACAAACTATTTAAGTTAAGCACACACACTTACATTCTTTCTAAACTAAATGGCCACATGCAAAAACACATGGACTTAACTCATCGCTTAAAATAACTGCTGGCTTAAATTCTGTGCGGAACTTCAGAACGTATTTAAATCCACGTTAGCATCATGATGCACACATAAAGGAGAAGAGTCTTGTATCTTGCATCCTGTGATGTTAAAGCCTCCTGGCCAATCTGCAACTGTAAGTGGGAGGGCACTCCCCCACCCACTCTCCCAATGGTTCAGGCGCCCTTGAACAGAGTGCAGAGAAGAGATCAAAAGTTATGCTAACTAAAATAAATAAATAAATAGATAAATAAAAATTGCACCCTTTTCAAAGCTGGCCTGTACAGCACCCTAGGTGGTCGCCTAGTTCGCCTATGCCTAAGGCCGGCCGTGCACCCACCCTCAGCCTCTCTTACACCCCACTAACTACTTTGATTACAGCCAACTCTGATGCTTGAAAGCTTAACATTTATATCACTGCTGTAATTTTCTACTGTAACAAGGTGAATATCTGCTATTTAATTATTAGAAAACATGCCATCTTAGATGGCACAGATGTTATATGTGTGTACTGTATTTATTATTTTATTCATCCTGAACTGGGATTGTATTACTGTTACTTTTATACATGCAACTACATCTACTACTTGTAATCATATACTTAAATTCATCTATATTGTGGAGCTTTTCTCCCCGGGCCTCCACTGAAAAAGGACCTGTGTCCAGTCGGAATTTCCCAGTCAACAAATGTAAATGTTGTTGTTGTTTGTCTTTTGTCTTTTCCCGGTAAGGGGTCGCCACAGCGGAACTCTGGTCCACTAATGATTGGCTGTAGATTTTTACGAAATGCCGAGGTGCCAGCTCGACGTTCAACCTTCAACGAAGGCGCACCCATTTACGCACGCATGTCTTTCGAACTCTACCCAACCACGGGGAGGACATGCAGACTCCACACAGAAGGCACTCCCAAGCCCAGCTGAGATTCAAACAGGAGAACTTCTTGCTGTGAGGTAACAATGCTACCGCCGTACCACTGCGGCATGCCGGTCAACAAATGTAAATAAATAAATAAAAATATAAATAAATAAATAGAGAAACTGGAGATAAACCACAGAGAATATGAACAAAATCAAATGTAATGTCTAGCACCTTGGCTTACTACCTTTATTGGACTCTTTCACCTCAGTTTACAGCCTGCAGTGGACTAAAAAAATCCAGTGATGGCAGTAAGCCGAATTACTAGAGATTTAAATTGATATTGCCCATATCCTGTGTGATTTATTTCTAATTTTATTTTATTTTTGTTCATGGTTAAATAGAGGAGCCATGGATATCTGCAGACTTTTTTAAGAAGCGTGAGAAGGGAAGGATAAAATGATTCATGAAATAACCAGGAGATTTTGATGCAACACATGACCGGTACCAGTAGATAGGTTATTCAGGAATGTAGACTACAGTAAGAAAAATATGAGTGTTCACAATGAAGCATGTAAGAAAAGGCTGCATAGATGCGTGGAGAAGAAAATTTTATTTTTTGACATCACTCTATTCTGGAAAACACCACAATTACAGTAGATTTTAATGATTTTAAGTTTGTAGTTGTCGCCTCACAGCAAGAGGTTCTCCCATTCGATTCTCGACTGGAGCACCTTTTGTGTGGAGTCTGCATGTCCTCCCCGCAGTCGAGTGGCATTCAAAAGACATGCATGAATGGGCATCGGGCTGGCACCTCGGCACCATAAAAATCTACTGCCAATCATTAGCAGACCAGAGTTCCGCTGTGGTGACCCCTAACCTGGAAAAGCCGAAAGAAAAACAAGAACACATATGGAATTTATAGAGAAGACATTTCTCAAATGATGTACTTATTTTTCCTGTATCATTTTAATTCAGTCCCCTTCGACATTTTCAACCACCTCTATTAGAATGCTTGTCTTTCCCACTTTGGTTCTGCCATCTCCAGTCATCAGAGCCAGGATCAGACTATCATATGGTTAGAAGTAGCAGTATTTACACTTAACTTGTTCTTCCTCCCAATGGTGGATGTCAGAAATGAACCCTACAGTGTTGACCCGGTGGTAACATGGGCTTCCTTATGCAGACTACCTCCAGCTACAGCCTACAATGTTGATTCGGTGGTATCATGTGCTTCCATATGAAGACTACCTCTAGCTTCATTCATCCTGTTCTGGGCCCCCTATGGTTTGGGATGTATTTCTCATATGTCCTGATCAACATGAGGTTCTTCCAGAAGTTCTTTTATACTTGCAACTATATTTATGCATTTTCCACATTTCTTGCCTTTTCATCTGGTCCTTCACCTTACATTCTTTCTTTTGTTTTTTTGGCACATTCCTTTGCTGCCTGATTTTTATCGACTTCTGGTTTGATTTCCATTCCTGCTTGATGCTGATTTGCTTCTGCTAGATTAAGCAGAGAAGTCATCTTAGATTTATTCTCCTCATGCTTCAAAACTTTCACTATGTTTGGATCTTTATAGGTCAACAGATATGTGTGGTGTCCCGCGATTGCAGAACTGTTCATGTAATCAATTTCAAGGAGGCCCATCCCTCCTTCGGAATGGGGAATATATAATCTTGGTATCCACTGATTTTTATAAATCATTTGGTGAGCATGAAGCATCCTTCTTGTTTTCTTATCTAATCTATCCAGCATATTTTGGGGCTAGTCAGTTACTCGAAAACTGTAAGTTAGGACAGGAAGAGAAAATTGGTTTATAGCTTGGATTTTGTTCCTAGATGTCAATGCTATTTTCAGGATTAATTTGAGTCTTCTAAAGTATTCCTAAGTTTTATTTGCACTTGTTCATATTTTATTGTTGATCCTTTATCAATTCCCAAATATTTATACGCTCCCTCGTGCTCATTTTCTTTTACATCACATTCTTGTCCCAGACTGATGTTTTCCTAGTGCTGCAGTTTTCCTGTTTTAAAACTTGCTTTTGCACATTTATCAAGACCAAATGACATTCTTATATCATCTGAAAAAGTTTTGACATTTTGCAGCTGTGCTTTCAGTTCCTCATCTGATGAGCTATACAGTTTCAAATCATCGACAAAGAGAAAATGAGAAGTCTTTACACTTTGTTTTCTACAAGCCAAATTATAGCCATGGCCTAAGCTCTTAAGTAGACAGCTTAATGGGTTAAGGGCAAGGCAGAATAGCAACGGTGACAGACAGTCATCCTGGAATATCCTCCTTTGAATTTGTATCCCTGGGATAATAATTTGTCCTTTATCATGGCTTAATTGCAAAGTGATCTGCCACTGTCTCATGGCGGTCACTCTAATGTAGTCAATCAGTGTAGGGTGTATCTTATACATTTTTAATCACTCTTTTATCCATGAATGTGAAATACTATCAAATGATTTTTTTGTAGTCAATCCATGCCATACTTAGACTCTTCCCCTTTTTATAGTTCTCCACTATGACTTTATTTAACAACAAACAATCCTTTGTTCCATATGACTTTCTTTTATTGCCCTTTTGTTCTACTGCCATAATTGAGTTTTCTTCTAAATGACTATAAACTCTGTCAGCATCAATTCCCATGTGTAGTTTATACATCATTAGAAGGCAGTTATTGATCTATAATTTTTAAGGTAGCTTGCAGATTCACTCTTAAGTAGGAGCATTGTTTTTGCAATTTTTAACCAGGTTGGTGTCTGTTCGGGGTGTGCGTATAAATAGTTCTGACTTATGACTAAATCTTTGTGCAAAGATGTTAATACTTTTAAACAAAAGTTAGGTACTGCATCTGGGCCCGGGGTTTTCCAATTAGAGGCTTTTCTTAACTTTGTTTCAATCTCTCTGGCTGTAACTTCATCGTATTTGATATCCTGCACCTTTAAACTTCTTAGTCTTTCTTTTACTTCTATTGTTATGTTCCACAGGATCTTCATAGATACTTCTCCAAAATGTATCCCTTTCTTCTTTTTTTGGCGGTCCTTCAATTCCTTTTACCTTGATTCCCAATTCTTTATAAAACTTTTTTGGGTCATCAATAAATTGCTTATTTTGTAACTTTATATTTATCTGTGTATCTTCTAAGTTTTTCTGCCTATGCTGAGATTTTTAGTTTGTTATATGTGATAGTGCACGATAGATCCTGGTCTGTTCTAATATTGTACATTGCTTTTATCATGTCTGTCTTTCTTAATATTTTTGTTGATCTGTTCCTCTTCTATATTTTTCTAACAGTGACACTTCTTGTCTTAATTGCTTTATAGTTTTCTCTATTTGATATTTCCATGATGGCATTCAATTTCTCCCCTTCCTTTCCCTCAGTACCCTGTGTTTTTGTGGTGCAACTTTATCAGTTATTAATTTAGCTGCACAGTAATATATCCTGTTTACCTCCATTATATTGCATGGACCTCTAGGGACAGTTCTAATTTTTGTGTTCATTTGTTTTATCAAACTTCTGACTTTTGGGGTTTTATGGACCTTCTGCAGTTTATTTCTTTCATTGATCTTAATATGTCTATCTCTGTGTATTAAATCAAGCAACTGTTCTCTTAGCTCATTTTCTTCTAAACACAGCACACATTTTTTGTTTTTCATTTCCTGCAGGCATTCTATAGGAACATTCTCTTCAATGTTATCCTGTGCCATTCATTGCTCTGTCATATGGGAACTCACTGGCCTATCACTCCTCAACATTGACTGTATCAGAGTTTCCACAGTTTCCTATTCCTTCCCTTGCTGTCTAGAATCAAGTGAACATTTATATTGGTTTCCTGTGGAAGGCTCCACAATATCTTCATATGGCATCTAACCTATTACTTCCTGTTCCACTAGTTTCCCCTTAATTTAGATATCCATTCCTTCACTTTTCAAGTACTCCATAACTTCAGATTCTATTTTGTTACCTTCTCCATTACTAATCTCCTTTCTATTTTTCCTATTTTTCCTCTTTGTCTTTTTATTTTTTGTATTGTAAAGTTTTTCACATCCAGATTCCTTTGCCATTATACCTTTGTATGTTCCTTTGCTCCCCACCACCAAAACACAGTCTGTGCTTGCTCGTGCCATCCAACCTTCCATTAATTTGATGGCAACTGCATATCATATTGTTCCCAGTGAATATCCTCACACATATTAAGGTAAATGATATAGACTGGCTTACATACTGCATGTCTCTGAGTACTGGTCAGAGTACTGATAAATGGTCAAGAAATACAGAAAGATAGAATACAGACATATATTTGCAAGGAATAACCATAACAGGTTGTGTGACCACTAAGTGCACTACATCCAAATATATTGCGTCCTTCCTGCACATTCCTGCCTTTCTTTCACTTTGTTCTTCCTCCTGCTTGGTCCCCATTTCACCACTTTCCTGCCTCTCCCATTTATTTTCTTTAAAGCATAATTATGTGATGGTGCACATTGCGCACTAATGCGCGGCTAAGGCAAAAACAGTTATAAGTACTATATAATTGGACTGGAAACCAGTGCCATCTAGCCATATTTTAGAGGGTGGTACTACAGGCACAGTTGATTTGCAGGTGTATTTTAGAGACTGTATAGCAAATGTCAGACTTAACTGCTGTTGTATACACCTGCAACTTAACTGAATATCTGGCTGCAGAAATTATTGCACTCAATGCAGTGAATAATTCCTTTTTGGGGCAAATGGTATAGCTATAGATAATATGTTAAAGTATTTTGGTAGTAGCATTGTTTATCAATGCTGTGTGATGTGCAGCATCTGACAACATTGCACACTACTGCTGTACAAAACTAAATGAGTATCATGCAATAATGCTTTATAAAACATTACAGGGGATCATGCAATGCTGCTTCATATAAATTAATGAAGAAGATATGACATTAGTGATATGGGGAGCAAGCACAGGGGAGTACAAAGGGAAATCTTTTCTAAACTGTGTCACTTACTATTGATTGTAATAAATACATCTGCTGAATGACTGACTCTGCGGCCACAAGTGTTAATCCATTGATATTGGAGCAGATGGTACTGGGTTTGAATATGGGTGGAGGTAATAATTTTACAAGTGTGTATGATGCTTTAAATATATCTACTTATATTGCTACCATTTACAGTTGCTTTGCATTGGTGTATGGTGTGCACCATTGTGCAATAATGCTTTAAAGAAAAGAAATGGGGAAGACAGGAATGTGGTAAAATGGGGAGCAAGCAGGGGAAGAACAAAGTGAAAGAAGGGAGGGAATGTGCAGGAAGAATGTAGGAAAGAACCATAGCTATCCATTTCTTCAAGAGTAAAACATGAACATATATGCACAAATTTTGCTGAATTTGGACTGTCACCTCCAGAAAGAGGGTTGACCTCAACACAATCTGTTGTATAGGGAATTGGACCAAATTGTGTGTATAATGAAGACACATTTGTAAAATGGAGAGGTATGTATGGGAGGATTTTGTTTTTTTGTGGGACAGGTGCCCATTGTTTTTGAGAGCAAGAGGAATGTTGGGGATGGGCTGTAGGAATGTCTGGGTAAGGTAAGCTGGGCAGTTGATGAAGCAACTGCAGACAGACAAGACAAACAAGACAAGAGACAGGGATGGTGAAGAACACATGAGATGGGTGAACACCATGGTTGGGGAGAGGGTGGGAAATCCAGGTCCCATGCACATCGAGGCAGTTGACAGTGAGAATCTAGTCCTCACCAAGTGGACTGTCATCACTGTAACCTCACTGCACCACTAGCTGCAGTACCCAATGTCTGTGCCTGCTACAAGTGCTCTGCATGAGCATGGAGAGCAGGTGCTCCAACCGGCATAGGTGTATGCCAACAGTGAAGTGCACAATCCTATGTACCATCCCTGGCAGTTCGTCACAGGAGATAAATTCACCACCTCTACCACTGCTCCTGGAGGGAACCACAGGCCTATCCTCCAGGGCAGAACTACCTGAGGGGCTGGATAGTGCAGAGATGGTAGGGGAGGTGCTTCCAGGTTCTGCACCAGACATGCTTGGTTGCAGTTCTGTAGTTGATGGTGTGGGGGAAGGTGGATCCCTTAGGACAGGCCTACCCCACTGTGCTGTGGGAAAAAAAAAAATAAAAAAAAAGAGAGAAAATGGTTGGGGTGAGAACATTAGTAACTTCATATGTGACATGCAAAGCATTAATACAATTATCTGACTCTATTCTGTTACCTTTACGTTTAACACTACAGACTCCTAACAAGTTTCTTCCTTACTTTTAAGACTAAAAGCTCATAACAGAACCAAACTATAGTACATATTGCAGCCACCAATCCTTGATGTGTGCATATATTGCACATATGCATGTTCCATTTATACTGATTACAATTTATAGAAGATTATTTGTGCCACTTGTATAGAGGTGTGAAGTTACATTCCAATAAGGATGAAAACCTAACAGTATTTTAAATTTGGCAAGTGTGTTTTTTGAACCCACAACCGATGACTACTCTCAAATACTGTATTTTTCTTTTGTCCTACAGACTACTGCATGCATACTTTTCTTTTACACTTTAATGTTCACTATTTCAGAATATGGCACCATTGCTTTGTGCTACAGACTAAGGCATGCATAGTTTCCTTTACAGTTCAGATATGCACGCTCAGTTTGATACAACTGTATTAAATACCAACTAAGTGGTCCTTAACTTTTAATGCTATGAAATTATTATACAGATTATTATTATTATTAAAATACTATTTAGACAGTACTGTTCTGATGCATACAAACTACATGCTCCTCACATCCTTACTAAACATGCAGTATGAGACCTAATATTTGAAGCTTGCTTGCTTGTTCAGCAACTTTGGAAAAAAACAGAACAGAACACCATTATGAATACTAGTTTTGACTATATTCAGCTTTTATCTCTTACAATTACACACTAAAATTGATATTTACACATCTGTGGGGTGTCCCCTGCATGAAATTCCCTGAACCAAAGGTCGATGATATTCTGCTTCCTCCTCTGGAGGTCATCAAAGTGATGTCTACATTTCTAACCAGTGCAGGGAATACCTATAGCGCTGGTTAAAGCCCTGGCAATACTATTTCAGGCTTCAGATTTATATTCTGTGCCTGAATAGTTCTGCTGCAGCAATTGAGGCCCATGCTCCTTAACTAGGAGTCCAACAAATATTCTGAACTCCTGGACACCCCATCTCTTTGCCCGAAAGCACACACCCTTTCCAGCAACTCCTGACATGCCTGCCATTTTCAGGCTCGATGTATAACAAGCATTTCTTGCCAATTGGATTTTATATACTGATGTTTTCCTGCCTATTGCATGTCTCACTCTTACTGAGAGTGTGCACATTATGGTTTTGCAACATTTGAAAATGTTGCATATCGCTTACCATTGCGCAAACACAGTAGGTGAGGGTGTGCATTGCCGGGCACCATGTTTTTGCAGTGGTAAGTAATGCGATTTCTAGAGTGTTAGTTATACAAGCACTTGTGTGAATGTGCTAGTCAAATGTACCATGTCTATGGTTCTCCTACACTTACAGCTATTACCAAAAGAAGGTTGAGAAAATAGTTGTGTATGTTGCACTTTATTGCTATAATCTACAATATCACAACAGTAAGACAAATTTTCACACTCTGTAATAGAACCCCAGACCATCTGCAGTCTACACCTAGACTTAGCATCTGCTGCCAGAGGATTAGTGAAATGAAATCTGCTATCTTAGTAGTTTTGAAAGGTTCTTGCTGTTAATTGTCAAGCAGCGCCACCTACTGTGTTTGCACAATGCACAATATTATTAATTGACTGCATCATGTTTGTATGTGTGGCTGTCTGGGTCCTGTGTACAAACTGGGTAGTCCACTCCTTCTGTTTGTGTGCTGCTGCACTTTGTGCAAACCAAGTGAGTTCAGCTGTTTCTGCCAAGTGGAATATCATTCAAACACTGACCAAAATAAAAGTAAAAAAAGAAATTAAAATACAAAAGGAAGACTGTCCAGAGTCTTGTAGAATTTCCAGATATTTGCATCATATTTTTAGCCTATCCCTTGTACAATGTGTGGTTTACTGGGATATCCCTGAAGACTGAAGTCAATATATGACATACATTTCTGTTTCGTACTTCATATCCTTCAGAAAATGCATGCTAACACAAAGTAAATCAGTCCCTATTTTTGTCCCTTTGTCCCCATTAGTTTAGTGCCTGACCACATTTCTTGCACTAAAAGGTTGTGTGGAACGATCCACATTCAGTGTACAGGTTTTGCGGCCATGGTGAGATGCTGCACTACGTTGTGAGATGAGCAGTATCATGTATGCAAGTACAGTCTGTGTAGACTCTGTGTGGTACCTACATGGAGTTTATTAAATCCCACAGATAGTTTATTCTTACATTTGACATCAGTACTGTAGGGGAAAAAAAACAGGTATTTGTCAATATTTGTCAGCAGTGAAAGTTTGAATGTACAGTGATCTGTAAAAATGTAATATGCGTGCATTATGTGTGTGTGTGTGTGTGTGTGTGTGTGTGTGTGTGTGTGTGTGTGTGTGTGTGTGTGTGTGTGTGTGTGTGTGTGTGTGTGTGTTGTGACATCAGTGCACCTCTGCATGTGATAAATATGTTCTTATATATAAACATAGACACACACATATACACACACACACTATATATATTTATATATACATATATCTATCTATCTATCTATCTATATATATATATATATATACACACACACACCCATCCATTCTTACTTGTGTGCTAGCCCTAACCCTAACCCTGCCTTTGCCCCTAACACCTAACCCTACACATTAGCTTTACAAAAAACAATTTTCGTAATAGTACCACTATTCATAGATCATAGGACCATAGGATCATAGCAGTTACTAGGCTAATAACCATGGGGCCCTTACAAGCCTAGCCAAGAGTTTATCCCCAAAAAAGAACCTTCAGTCAGCCCCTGTCACTCCTGTCATTGAGGGACAAAGGTGGAACCTCTGGGACAAATTTGTGGTTTCCCATTCACTCATCAAGGTTGCACTTGAAGAGGGTCAGCGAGGTGCTCTGTTTGACATGTATGGGAAGTCTGTTCCAGAGATGGGACAGCTTCTAGGAGATTAACCTGTCTCTCCAGCAGGTTTTGTTGATGCCACATATTAGATTTAGGCCTATCAAATGGGTAATGCACAAGGAGATAGACTTACGGATATGGAGCATCTCTAGTAGGACAGGGTCTGATATTGCCTTGTAGGTGAGACACAGATCACCTCTGAGCAATCCGTATGATACCAAGTAGAATGATAGTGATTTAAGCCTGTCTGCACAGGACATATGTTGGAGGCCATGGATTCTCTTTGTGAGGTATTTCTATGGCCTTTCCAGTTGGTACAGGTGTTTGGAGAGGTACATACCATACGGGTCATTATACTCAATTATAGGTCTAATGAGAGAAGAGTACAGAGAAGTAATAACCTCCTTTTTTTCTGGATGCAATCACTTTACTTATGAGATGAACCAAGTAAAAGGCTTTTCTGACCACTACCGCCATATGATGGTCGACTGTGAGATTGTTGTCAACCTGAGTACCCAGGTCTCTCACCACAGGTTGCATGCTTAGGGGGCTGCCACTAATGTGATAATCAGTAGGGGCCATGTTTTTCCAAATGGTATAATAATATTTTTTTTTGCATGTAACTTAAGGCCATGACTTTGACACCATTTTTTGTAGCTGTGACACCCTCTTGCAGTATATTAACATCATATGGGGAGTAAATGACAGCACTCAACTTGCAGTCATCCAAAAACTTGGTGAACCTCTGAGAAGTAGATGCTAAACAGTAGGGGTCCCAGGACAGATCCCTGGGGAACACCACTAGTGATAGGTCTGCTGTTGCATGTGGTGGTGCCTATTTTGATCTTGTGGGTCCTATCGGTGAGACAGTTGGCCACCCACCTGATGAGATAGGGATTTATGCCAAGTTGTTTTAGTTCTTTGATGATGCCTGAGTGGGGGATTGTGTCAAAGGCCTTGACCAAGTCAAGGTAAGTTGTATGCACTGGTTTTCCCTCATCCAGGGCCTTGGTGACAGTCTCAAAGAAGACAAACAGGTTAATAGGCAAGATCTGCCCCTGACGAGTCTGAATTTGGTGGGGTCAAGTGCTTGGAGATTGACTATGTCCATGTTTATGAAATCCATAATAATATGCTCCATGGCTTTATAGATCAGACTTGTAAAGCTAATGGGGCAATAGTTTCCCGGGTCAGTAGTGGCACTACCTTTGTGCAAGGGGATGACAATGGTAGTTCTCCACTCTCCTGGAATGAAGCCTGTAAGTAGGCTGTGGTTGAATAGGATGCTCAGTGGTGAAGCTAGTTCTTGCTGGAGATGGTGCAGAATACATTCTGGGATACTATCAGGTCCCATGGAAGCTGTGTTCTTTGCCTTGGATAGGGCCTTTAACACTTGATCTACAGAGGTGTGGGACAAGTATCGGGGATGTTGAATGGGCCTTTGGGGGGATAGGGGTGAAGTTTGTGCTGAACCTATCAGCTAGCAGATTGGCTAAGTCAGCAGGATCAGTGTATATAGTACCATTAAGTACTAATTTGAAATAAACCTGGGCTTTTCCATGGAGATTCCTGATGTAACTGAAGAAGGAGTTGTGGTTTCCCTTTGTTTCAGAGGTTAGTTTCAACTCATAATTGGCTTTGGAGGTTTTCACTAATGATCTAATTTGCTTGTTAAGGCAGAGGAGGGAGTTTTTCCAGTTTGGAATTTGTTCCTTTTTACCCTTAGACAACAGTATCTTCCTTTTGTTGTAAAGCCTGTTAATAGAGGATGTCCACCAGACAGGTTTGTGTTTCCTTGAGGAGCAGGTTTTAGTTCTGTTGGATATGGCTGAGTCCATGCAATTGTACAGGTGCTTGTTTACTGCACTGGCGTACTGTTCAGCATAGTTGTCTGCATCCCCTGGGGGGGCAGTGGTGTGAAGCTACTAATACCCTCCTTTAGGAGGTTGTAGTCAGATTTTGATAATTTTTTTAGCCTGGTTATGGCTGGGGAGGGATTGGATGAGATAGAAACTTCGAATGAGACAGACCGATGATCTGATCTCACCAGGGAAAGTATGCCTGTTGGTTCTTTAGGGATCAGTTTAGATTCAAAGTTTTATGGATTCATTGTGCATTAATTTCAGACTTTTTATGTTAAAGTTTTTTGCATTGATGATAGCAAATTACAGTATTAGTTTACATATCCACACCAACACATGCATATAGCTATATGTATACATGGTTTACTATTAAAATGTCGAACGGCACTACGTCAAATGTACTATAGTCGAACACGGAAGTTCGAAAATAGTAATGTCGACGTCAAAAAAACAATCTAGGAATGGTTTTAACATGGGTCGAGGTAGGTGTTCAGTATTATTCAGAACTACAAACATCTCCCCTACCTCGACCCATGTTAAAACACAGTCCTAGATTGTTTTTTGTCATCGACATTACTATTTTCGAAATTCCGTGTTCGACTATAGTACAGTCAATGTAGTGCCGTTCGACATTTCAATAGTAAACCTGTATACATACATACACATATATATATATTCCAGAATCACCTGAAGAAGTATGGATAGCTTCCGTGAAGAGTACAAAAAAGAAAGAAGGCAATTGAGAACACCTTTGTACTGTGTCAGAACCGGTAAGAGAGTAAGAGTTTTTTTTTTTTTTTTTATGGGACAAACTGAGAGTTTATATATATATATATATATATATATATATATATATATATATATATATATAATATATATCATTTATTTATTTTGTTTGTTAACTGGATAGTGTCCGACTGGGCCAGAGGCCCGTTTTCAGTGGAGACCCGGGGAGAAAAGCTCCACATTGTACAATCCAAATATAATACAGAATAATACAGAATAATAATAATACATTCAGGAGTAAGTTATATACAAAAGTAACCTGAGATTTATATAGATAAGAAAACAAAATCAAAATTAATTTCAGCAGTAATGATAGAGAAATGCCAACTGAGCAGAGAAAAATAAGAGAACTCAGTAAGAGTCAAATATCATATGAAGTAACAGTAATGAGTGTTGTAAGCTAGAAACATGTGTCTGTAGCTGGGATGTCTTGCATTCTGCTGGTACTAGATATGGAGTGTAGATGGCAGAGTCCAGAAGAGAGGTTGAATAAGAATTTTAGGTAGGGTGGGGAGGGTAAGGGGTTGCAGAGAATAATAGGTTTTATGAAGTAGGTGAAACTTGAAGGGGTTGATAAAGGGTATGGGAGAGAGATTAGCCAGGAGAGTTGCAACAGCACAGCCAGTAATTAGCAAGGTGCTCCTTTAGGAGGACCTTGAACTGATGGTGGGTAGGGATTCTAGTTATGGTATTGGGAAGAGTGTTCCAGTGTCTGGAAATTTTGTGCGAATAGAGGGAGTCGCCATATAGGTTGTGGGAGTTGGAATCCTTTAGTAGAGGCTTGTTAGAAGATCTGAGAGATCTTAGAGTGGTATTGGGCTAGACTAAGTTAGAAATAGCAGGGCATTTGTTAGGTTAGTTGACAATTTTGTGGGTTAATGTTAGCTGATGTAGGGATAGAAGGTTTGGGAGTTTAGCCAGTTTAACTGAGTGAGAGCAGAGCAGTGGCGAGAACTATGTGGTTGGTTAGTAGCGTACTTTGTAATCTTGTTGTAGCATGATTCTAGGTTGTTAAGGTCTGATTTTCAAGGTTTGTGAATATGAGGGAGCCATACAGGAGAGAGGATAGCAGGTGAGAGCAGGCTGTAGAGAGTCTGGATGTTGGAGTTGGGAATGGTTTGGCTCTGTATAGGGTGCCTAGTTTGATGTGGACATTCTTGATTGTAATTGCAGTATGATAGTCAAATTTTAGACTATCATCTATGGTAACGCCTAAAGTTTAGTGTGGCTAGTGGGTACTATTTTGATGCCATTTGCAGAGACAATTGAGAGTAGGGGATGGGAAAGTTTGAGTTTTTTATTTTTGAAAACTATAATCTTAGTTTTGTTGGGGTTCAGAATGAGTTGTTGTTGGGAGAGGTATTATTCAATGTCCTGAAATGCTGACTACATTTTTAGCTGGAGTTCCTGGGGTGAGGTGGCTGAACAGGTTAGTGTGGCATCATCTACATATTGAACTATGGATGTTAGTTGAGTAGCAGAGCTGAGGGCATTAGTAAATATGATAAAGAGAAGTGGACCAAGTATAGAACCTTGGGGTTCACCTATGGAGATGGGGAGTAGGGGGGAAGTGAGCTTTCCCATTTACTAGCCTGTTGATGATTGGAAAGATAGCTGTGGAACCAAGTTAGAGCTGATGGCTGAGGCCATGGGAGGACAGTTTATTAATTAGCAGCTGGTGGGATACAGTGCCAAAGGCCTTGGACATGTCAAGAAAGATGGATGAGACAAGCTGGCCTTCATTAAAATTATGATGAATAGTGTTAGTAAAGGTTAGTAGGGCAGTGTGTATATATATATATATATATATATATATATATATATATATATATATATATATATATATATATATATATAGATATACACTTTATATATAGGTTTACTATGGTAAGGTTGAACCGGATCCCATCGAATGATGGGATAATTGACCCACATCCGTGAAAGTGACAGTGTCGAATCCCACTATTGTCTTATGTTCTCCTTTTGCTCACCTTGCTCAGATGAGACATAGAAATACTCTTCAGAGGAGGTGGATTCTGACTCTGATTGGGAATTCCTTGGTTTATTCTTCTCAGATTCACTGTGGGGTTTGAGTATGAAGAAGAGGACAGTGTGTCCCTGGACTCACACTTAGAGGAACTTTCCCTTGGAGATTTGGTACTTAAGATGATGTAACATTTTCATTGGGAATGTAAACAGGTGTCAGACACGCAAAAAAGATATTATGACAAGATATACATGGGGTCCAAAAACTTTCTGCCATCCTTCTTGTCTTTGAGGACTTGCATAGATACTTTTGTCATTGCCTCTATAAACCCTGAATCCCAACCTCAGGCCCCCAAGAAGCCTGTCAGATTTTATAAAGTGCCCAACTCACATACATTTTTTATAAAAACACCTTATCTGACCCTGATGTCATCTCACTGTAATCTGATAAGCCTACTAAACTCCTGCCTTCTTCCAAAGCCCTCCCTAATGATAACAACAGTAGGGCAGTTGACAGGTATGGAAAAAAGGTTTACACCTCCTCTACCTTGGTGTTTCATGCTCTTAATTATCAGATACATATGACCAGATATCTCTTGTACTTGTTAGGGGAGTGGGACCTTGGTAAAATTTTCTCTGATATGCCTCATTCAGAAATCAGATCTTCTACTGTTTCTTTACTGAATTCTGCTTCACAGGCAGCTAAGCATTCTATTAAATGCAGCTTTGATGAATGACCTGAGACGTACCTCCCTGGACTACATGAAAAGAGACATAGAGGAGCTCTCTGAGCATGTAGCCCAGGCCGGTATGACCCTGACCTTGAGTAGCATCTTACCCTCACCAAGAATGATGCCACAATATGAAGACAAGATGATTAATTTCAACAATTGGCTTAAGTATTGGTGTCATTCAAAGGGGATCCAATGCCTGTCAGCCTGGGATGACATGCTCGACAAGCCACGATGCTTTGCTAGGAACGGCTTGCACCTGTCACCCCTGGGCTTTCGGATATTGGCAAAGGCTCTTGCTACCCCCATAGTGCCTTTTTTAGGCAAGGCTCAAAAGACAAACCCATCTCCATAGGTATCACAAGGGATAAGAAACTAAGAGTAATGCTACTCAATGCCAGAAGTCTAAACCTCAAGATGCATGCACTCAAAACTCTCCTTAGCATGGAGAACATCGATATCTGTGCAGTAACAGAAACCTGGTTCAAGGCTCCCGAGAGCACCCCAGCACTACCAGGTTATACCTCATACCATGCTTTTCGCCCCAAAACTTGGACCAGACCAGAAAAGGAGGGGAGTATCAATATTCGTCAAAGATACCCACACCTCCAGGTTGGTGGCACAGCACAAAGCATCAGAGACTATCCATGTGCAACTAACAGTGGGTAAAACTGCCTTCCAGTTTATAGCCTGCTACAGACCACCCTCCCAAACCCAGGAACCCCACTCGGCCTTCCTGAGAACACTGGAAAATATGAAGGTCTCTCCAAACACCATTATATTAGGCGACTTCAACTACCCAAACATAGACTGGGAGCATTACTCTAGCTCCAGCACTCTAGCTCAAAGGTTCCTAGAATTTATAAACTCAAATGCTATGGAACAACTTGTTACCACTCCCACAAGAGGGAAAACATACTGGACCTGATCATCACCAACATGGGGACTCTATGCTCCAGACCAGAAGTGTATCCCTCACTGGTAAGATCAGACCATAAACTAATCTCACTGGATATTCACATCCAGACCCCACCCCCTGCCCAGAAAACCACAGTGAAAAACTTCTCTAAAGCAAATTTCACACTTCTCAAAACCAAGGTGGAATCCTTCAAAGCCCCCGGGCCTGTGGAAAATATGGCCCAGACCACAGAATCCTTTATAAACGCATTCTATGAACACCTTCAGGAATGCATGGATCATGCAATCCCAAATAAAACCAAGACCCAATCCTCCAATGGCAGACGTCCTGTCTGGTGGACCCCAGCCATAAACAAACTATACAATAGAAGGAGGAAGCTACTACATGATAGAGCAAAATCCCAAAAAGGGAAGGCATCTCTGATCAGTGTTAGCAAAAACTATGGGCACTCATAAAATTGTCTAAGGCCAGCTTTGAGAGAAAAATTTCACAGGACACTAAGGATAATCACAAGGCTTTCTTTAGTTATGTTAGGAACCTGGGTGGGAATTCCCAGATATGCTCAGAATTAGTCCAAAATGACAAGAAATACACCGAACCCACAGACATTGCCAACATCCTAGCTGACAGGTTCAGCGCAAACTCCCCCCACCACCAAAAGGGCAAATATCTATCCCAGCAGAGTGCTGCCCCCCTGACATCATAGATGCTCAGGTAAGAGCCACCCTCTTCAAAGCAAAAAACACAGCATCAGTGGGACCAGACGGTGTCCCAGGCTGCGTCCTACATGAACTCCAAGAAGAACTAAACCCAAACATAAAACTACTGTTCAGTCTCAGCCTTACCACAGGATATGTACCCAGAGAGTGGCGTACAGCAACAGTGGTCCCTCTCCACAAAGGTGGAGCCTCAACGGATCCTGGAAACTATCGCCCCATAAGCCTGACTAGCTTGGTCTGCAAAGCTATGGAAAGGATCATCATGGACCTCATAAATAAATATATTGGGGACCTACAGACACTGGATCCTACCCAGTTCGGCTTTGTTAAGGGCAGATCCTGCCTCTTAAACCTGGTCGATTTCTTTGAAACAGTCACCAAGGCCATTGACGAGGGGAAGGTGGTCCACACAGCCTACCTGGACCTCGCAAAAGCCTTGATACAATACTCCACTGGGCATTATAGATAAGCTCACCAGCTTAAATATAAACCCCTATGTCACTAGATGGATTGCAAACTGGCTCAAGGACAGAACCCACATGGTTAGAATTGCTGGAGCCATGTCAGACTCCAAACCAGTTACAAGTGGCGTCCCACAAGGCTCAGTCCTAGGACCTCTCTTGTTCGGTATATATTTCTCGGAGGTACAGGCCAACATGGAAGGACTGTGGCTGACCAAGTTTGCAGATGACTGCAAACTGGGCACCATAATCGACTCTCCAGCCGACACAAGCATCCTCCAAAAGGGCCTCATAGAAATAGACAACTGGTGCCAGAGCCATGGACTCAAGCTAAATGCCAAAATGTGTATAGTCATCCCCTTTGGCAAATACAAAGTGCTCACAAATTACCACATAGGTGGTAATCCATTAAGTACAGAAGAAGTAATTAGGGACCTGGGGACCCAAGTTGATAGCAATCTCTCATTTGACAACCACGTGGCCAAAATGGTTAGAAAAACATTTTATATAGTCCACCTAATCATGAAGGGATTCACATCTAGATCAGGGGAGGTCATCGTGCCTCTTTACTCATCCCTCATCAGGCCCATAATTGAGTACAATGCCCCTTTTGGGATGTACCTTACCAGACACCTGCAGCAACTGGAAAGACCCCAAAAGTACCTCACCAAGAGGATCAAAGGGCTCAAACAGATGCCATATGCTGCCCGATTAAAGAAACTCCAGCTCTACTCAGTGGCATACCGCCTGCTCATTGGTGATCTGTGCCTGACGTATAAAGCCATGTCCAACCTAGAATTAATGGACATGCTGCACCTCAGAAAATCCAAATCCCATTGAGCTACACGCTCGAGAGACTTGAACCTCAGCACTGAAATAAATAGGACATGCTGGAGGGACAGATTTATAACCCAGAGGCTCCCTTCACTCTGGAATAAAATCCCAGTCCAGGTTAGGCAGAGTCCCTCATTGACTCTCTTCAAGAGGAATCTTGATGAGTGGATGGGGGATCATAGGTTTACCCCGGGTATCACTTCTGTGTCACTGTTAGACAGAGGCACAGTATACTAACCTCGAAAAAGGGCATAACAAAATTAATTTAAAATGGGTGGCGAAAGCCAAACACATTCTGGCTAGGCTTATAAATGTCCTAGGGCAGATAGCCTAGTATGAACCTATGAACCTATGATACTTCCTCCAGAGCAGCTTCTACTGGTACTTGTTTGAGGAGGTTTTCTTGGCATAAGCTCCAATTTCTTCATGATGCTGTTAAATCTAAAATCCAGGAAGCCTCTGGTAGAAACAATCTCTTTGGACCAGCTCCTGCTGACATTTTCAAAAACCTTCAGGAAAGAGAAAAGATTATGCACGATTGTAAACAGATCTTTCTCTCTCCTGTTTCCAAGTTTCATAGAAACTACCCTCTTAAAGCTGGTCCCTTTTTCATACTGAGCAAAAGACCCCAGGAAAGGGCAGATATTTAAAAACAGATCTCAAGACTAAGAAAAGCAGGAATTAAAAGGGTCTTTTCCTGACAAAGCAGCCTTCTTGCGATTATTCACCTTTACTTCCCACGTCTCCTTCCTTATGTTGGTCTAGTCTGGACTTCTCTATCAAAGAGACTTTCCCTAACCATTCCAGTCTGGGGATCTGTCACCAAAGACCATTAGGTTCTTTCATTATTCAAAGTGGATGCTAGATGTCATGGCTTTATCTATGTCACAGGCTGGGCATTCCTCCTCTTCCATCAAGCTAACTCCATTTAATCCCTCCCAGTCCTACAGGAATGTCTTTCTTCATGGTACAATAGAAATAGTCCATCCTCATCAGAAAGGGACAAGATTCTATTCAAATCTTTTACTGGTTCCCAGGAAAGAAGGAAAATGTCCCTTTTCAACTTGTATCTGAGAATTCCAAAATTATAAATGCTTACTCTACAGTCCCTGCTTCCCATGATTCTGCCTCAAGCTTTTTGGTGACCTTGTATAAAAAGGATGCATATCTTTATATTCCAGTCCAGACAGACTACAGGGAATTTTTAACAATCTCTGTTCTGGAACATCACTTTCAGTTCTGCACTTTGCCCTTTGAGCTCTCTACTGCACCAGTAGTTTTCACAAAGTACCTAACTTCAGTTGTTGCTTTCTGCAGGCTCCAGGGACTTCAGATTTTCCCCTACTCGGACAACTTGCTTATTCAGGTTCCTTTGAACAAAAAACTTCTGGACCTCAACTTTACAAAAAACCTGCTTCACCTTAAAGCTCAAAAATTCCAATCTTGTATCCTCCCAGGATCTGATATTTCTGCATTTCAAACACTATGTCATTGCCTGCCTTTCTTCCACAGGATAAAGTGTTGTTTCTCAAAGAATATTTTCAGTCTTATCTTCTTCTAGATGTGACCGCAGCAAGGGACAGCATGACAGCCCTGGAGTTCAAGGCCATCACAATTCTAATGATTCCTTGGACCAAGATTCAGTGGTATCTGAAATCAATATGGACACAACTTTCCCATTCTCTGAACTTCCCATTTACTGTCTTTCCATTCATGAGGAGGGAGTGTCATTGGCAGATGAATCCTATATCACTTAATCCAAGCATGCACTTTCTGGATCCTTCTCATAGCCAAGACCTTTACACACATGCTTCAGACCTGGCTGGAGGGGGGTTTCTCTATGAGTGCAAAAATCCAGGGTGCATGGTCCAAAAAGGACATGATGTCCACATAAGTATCAGGGAAATGAAGGTGGTGATTCTGGCCTTGCAATCCATGCATCACTTCTGGTCTCCAGGGCCTCTCCAAATATTTACAGACAGCACTACAGTTATGTGGTACATAAGCAAGGGAAGACAAAATCCTACTGTTTTTGCAGGCTAGCTATGATTGCTTGGGACATAGCCATACAGCTCAAACTGTCCTTGACAACAATTAACATTCCTTTGGAGAGCAAGTCAGTGGGAGATTACTTGAGTAGATCACATGCAGACCCTCACAAATTGAAGTTAAACAGAGAAGACTTCCTGCAGATTGTCCATCAGTAGGATACACCTCACATAAATCTCTTTGCCTCCAATTGGAGCAGGCAGCTTGGGCTGTTTTGTTCCAGAATTCCATTCCTAGAAGCCTGGAAAATGGACATTATGTCTTTTTCTTGGAGAGGGATATCCCTCTTTGCATTGCCTCCCCTTCCACTAATTCCCAAGGTCATTCTGAAAATCAAGAAGGACAAGCCAAAAATCTTGCTGGGGACTCCCTTTTGATCCATACTGCATTTTTCCCCATTTCATTTAATCTGGCCCAGGGCAATCATCAGAAAGTACCTCATAGGATGGACTTGCTCACACAGCAAAGGGGCTCTCTAATTCACCCATACTTCCAGACTCTGCATCTAACCCTCTGGATGATTAGATTTTAATTCCATTCATACACATATTCTCTGTGCTATAGGTATTACAGGAGGCTCAGAAACCTGCTACAAGAAAATCTTATGTGTCAAAATGGAAGAGGTTTTCTATATGGTGCCAAACAGGAATAAGTATTATTCTCTTTTGCTTGTGTGAGCTCATCATTTTAGGGTTAGCAGATTCATCCATTAAAGCACATTTGTCAGCCATTTCACTTTGACATCCTTTTGATACAGCTTTTTATTCTTTCAAGGTCAAACAGTTTTTAAAAAACATCCTTCTTTCAAGAGCCCCTAGGAAATCCATCTCTCCTCCTTAGGATCTTGAATTACATTTTAGAATGTTTACCCTTCCTCCATTTGAGCCTGATTCCTCTGCTTCCTTATAGTTTTCTACTTGGAAGTTCATCCTGCTGATGCCTCTTACATCTTCCAAAAGCTTTCTGAGCTACCTACAAGTTCTCATGGCTTCCCCCTCCCTTTTTGGTTTTCCATAAGGATGTGCTTACCCTTAGAATTAATCTATCCTCCATGCCTAAGGTGGTCAATGAGCTGTCCTTGAACAAGTCAATTAATTTCCCAAACATTTTCCATCACCTTAAAATAAGAAGAGAGATTGGCTCTAGGTGATCCGGTCATGTTGACTAATGTCGCCAAAAATGGGCATGGGTAGTTACCAGTGATAAGTGGGTTGAGGACCCAGCCTACTCTCTGACCCATGCCAGGGACCCTTGCTAATGGTGGGAGGGGTATATGTGCCCCTATTGGCCAGTGTGTGCCCACCATAAAGCCCAGCAGCCCTGGGTTAATACGCTATTGGCAGGCTGGTGTCTTGTTGCCCAGCCTGGGTTACCTGGGATAGCTCTGTTGAGCGAAAGCTGGGCATAAAACTAACCAACCTGTCAAACATGAACTGAGAATTTCTACGCTTAATGTAGGTTCACTGACAGGATGCAGCATGGAAGTGGATGACATGATGATACAGAGCAGGTTGGACATCCTATGTATCCAAGAGATGAGATGGAAGGGGAATGCAGCAAAGCCACTTGGCTTGGGATCCAGACTCTACTACTCAGGTGGGGGACAGGCTAGAAATGGTGTAGGAATTGTGGTGAGAGAGAGGCTTCAGAAGGCAGTGAGGGATATCATCAGAATTAATGACAGACTCATGGCAATCAAACTCCAGTGTAATGATAGGGAATGTATTAATAATCTCAGCCTATGTCCCACAGCAGGGTTGTGATAGTGAGGAAAAGAGTGCATTCTGACAGCAGTTGCAGGACCTACTAGATAAAGCAGGACAACATGACTTGGTGTTGATAATGGGTGACTTGAATGCACATATCGGGATACATAGAACAGGATATGAGGACTGCCTGGGTCCACATGGGTGGGGTAGGAGGAATAAAGAAAGACTTCTGTCTGGCAAATGGCTTGATAGTAGCCAACACATGGTTCAGAAAGAGAGACAGTCACAAGATCACATACAAGAGTAGCCAACATGCAACTCAGGTAGACTTCCTCCTAGCAAGGAAAAGGCACTGGAGTAGAATACATGATTGCAAAGTCATCCCCAGTGAAACAGTTGGCCCACAGCATAAACCATTAGTTGCCACAATCAACTGCAAGCAGTGGTCAGAGAAGGCTCTAAGATCAACAGAGACCAGGCTGAAGACCTGGAAGTTGACTTGAGCGAAAGTACAGCAGTTCAAGAAATTACTCAGGGCTCTAGCACCCCAAGAAGAGGAGGAAATAGGTGGAGTTGAAGAAGAGTGGCAGCACCTAAAAACAGCATGAGTTAGGACTACAGAAAAGATATGTGGCCGAGCCAGGTATGGAAATAAGGTACATAAGGAAAGCTGGTGGTGGAATGCAGAAGTCCAGGAAGTCATCAAAAGAAAGAAGGAGTGAAGGAAGAAGTGGGAGATAGAAAAGACTGACCAGACTAGGAAGGACTACTGGTTGGCTAACAAAGAAGCCAAGAAAGAAGTTGCAATAGCAAAGAATAGGGCATTGGAGGCACTGTACTAACGTCTGTAAAGTGACTCAGTAAGGGGCATAAAGAAACTATAACAGGTTGCAAGGCAAAGACAGAAAGATAAAGAAGATAGTTAGACACCCTTCATAAGGGATGCCAGCAACAACCTGTTCACCAGTCCACAGGACATCAAAGGCAGATGGAAGGAGTATTTCCAGTAGCTTCTGAATGAAGAAAACCCCACAGAAGCTGTACTGCCCAAGAAACAGCCTACGATGAGAGAAGAAAGGAGCCCATCTTAGAAAAAGTAAGAACAGCACTAAGGAAGATGAAGTCAGAGAAAGCAGCAGGCTCAGATGAGATCACAGCAGATATGATAAAGATGCTGGGTGAGATAGGGGAGAAATGGCTCCTGAGGGTACTAGTAGCAGTGTGGAGTGAAAGGCATATCCCAGATGCCTGGAGATTAAGTATACTCATGCCAGTGTACAAGAACAAAGGGGACATCCACAACTGTGGGCAGTACAGAGGCATTGAACTCCTACCACATTGCATGAAAGTTCTGGAGAGGGTGATTGATAAGGGTCTACTACGGTTGATTGAAAACTCACTTGACTGAAAATGAAATTACTAGGACCACTTCACTGAAAGCTCACTTCACTGAAAACTCATTTCTTTGAAACTCATTTTGTTGAAAGTCATAAATGGCCTTTTCCCCACGGTAGTGTGACCCTGGAGTTAGTATATAAAGTAAAGGGGTTGTCGGGGGCGTAGACCCCCACATATTATAAACATTTTAAACTATACACAGTGATACTTACAAGTGCAATAAATAACTGTTTCCAAAAGAGAATATATGACCAAGATATGTGGGGGGCTGTGCCCCCCACACCTCCCCATACTTTATATACTAACTCCAAGGTCGCACTACAGTGGGGAAAAGGCTATTTATGACTTTCAATGAAATGAGTTTCAGTCAAGTGAGTTTTCAGTGAAGTGAGCATTCAGTGAAGTGGTCCTAGTAATTTCATTTTCAATCAAGTGAGTTTTCAATCAACCATAGTAGACCCGATTAGTAAATGGATACGTAAAGTAGTAGAATGTAAGATGGAAGATGAACAGTTTGGATTCAGATCAAATGCAGCACAATTGACCCAATGTTTGCATTGAGAAGAAGCTAGAGATGACAAGAGAGTCAAACTGGGCAATCCTAGACTTGGAGAAAGCATATGACAAGGTCCCAAGAAAGCTGATCTGGGCAGTACTGTGGTGGTTTGAAGTCCCAGAAACATTGGTAGAATTAGTGCAGGCTATGTACAAGGACCCACTGACTCAAGTACGAACAATGTTTGGCCTCACAGATGGGTTCCCAGTGGGAGTAGGTGTACACCAGTGTTCAGCTCTGAGCCCACAGCTGTTCATACTGGTGATGGACTACATTATCAAACAGGTTGGAGGGGACAAGTCAGCAAAGCTGCTGTATGCAGACGATGTGGGAGTACAGGCAACTCTGAGCTTGAACTTCAGCAAAGGATAGGAGAATGGAATGCAAATCTGAAGGCATATGGGATGAAACTAAGCACAGATAAGATGGTGGTAATGGCAACAAATTGGGGAAATCAGAAGAAGGTGAGAAGAAAGATAGAAGGGAAAATAGTGGAAGAGGTAAACAGCTTCAAGTATCTGGGAGGGGTGGTTGAGGAGAAGGGTAATCTGAATAAATAGGTCAAAGCTAGAATCAGGGGGTCTGCAGCCAACTGGCATAGAGTATCAGGTGTAGTCTATGACAGGGGAATGCCAAAGTAGCTGAAAAGTAAGGTGTACAGTGGTGCGACCAGTACTACTGTATGGTACAGAAACCTGGACAGTAAAGGCAGAACAGTTATAGAAACTAGAGGTGATGGAAATGAAATGCCTGAGAAAGGTGGTAGGATGCACATTGTGGGACAGGCGAATAAATGAGGACAAAAGAGCAGAAGCCAAAGTAGCTCCAATTGCAGAAAAGATCAAAGAGAACAGATTACAGTGGTTTGGGCAGATGTGCAGAAAAGCAGAAGACAATCTGGTGAGGAAGTTTTGGGACAGACAGGAAGAAGGTAAGAGGAAGCGAGGACATCCAGCAAAGAGGTGGATGGATTGTGTGAAAGAAGATCTGCTACAGTCAGGCATGAGTGTTGAAGAAGGCAGGAGTGTAGCACTGAATCGAGAGAATTAGCAACAGTTAATCCAATACCCTGACCCCATGTAGAAAAAAATGGGAAAAAGGGGGCTGATGATGATGATGATTATGATACATCTTGCTTTCTTTAGGTATTTGTCGACAATCGAAGATTTATCTTGACAAGACCAAGTGTATTAGAAAATCAGACCAGCTTTTCATTTACTTCTAGTTGGGTCGCCCTGTTTCCAAACAAGTAATTTCCAAATGTATCTCTTCTATCATCTCATTTTCTTAAACCTTTCATGTAAGGAACTCCCAGGTTCAGTCAAAGTACATAAAGTACACTCTACCAGAGCTGTAGTTTATTCTAGTGTCTTTTTCAATGGTCTTGACACCAGATCTACTTTAGAATCTGCTACTTGGTCTTATGTACATACTTTTACCAAGCATCACAAGATTGATGCCTCTTTTAGAGCTAGGTATGCATTTCCTAGTCCCATCTTACAAGGAGTCTTAGATTCCAATTCAAATCCTCATTCCTTCTTACTAGACACTTAGAGAGCTTTGCAACTCTTTCCACTTGCCAAAAGTACTGCAAAAGTGATAATAGGAAGGACTCAGTACACAGTAGATGTCTAACTGATCACTGTTGCAGCATTGCATCCCACTCTCCTTCCCTCTATTTTGTTCTATTTTTGTTGTTTTAGACTGAAGGGTTGTCCTTTCCTTATCTCTTCTTCTGGCAGACATGAGCTTTTCAATTCTTTCCTTCTTTGATGCCTTCCTGGCTTTTGAATATGGGGCAAAAAAGTCCTGAAGTACTTTTGTGCACCTGCATCACTTATGTACAGCACAGACTTGGCATGCTTTGCTCATATGTTGGACATACAGCAGGAGAGGAAGAAACCTATGCATTAGTATCCTGGCCGGATGTGCAGCTATCCCTGGTGGGATATCCTATCTACTAGTAATACTAGAACAGTGATCAGCCAGATATCTACCATTACAGTGAATTCTAACAAAACTGTACTAAATTAGTAGAGTATGCACATGATTAGGAATGGGACAGGAGTGACTGGGCTAGAATCCTCTCCTCTTAGTTCATGGGTAACCTTTAAGATCATAAGGGACTAAATCTCAAGATGATAAATTTAGAAAGCACTGTTAGCTGAAGATGGTGTTACCTGAGACATGAGCTAAAACTTTCATAGCCAGCCATGTTTTTCTAACAAAATGATAAGATTTTAATTATGTGATTTAAAGCATAGACATTTAAAATGGCCTTGCCTGCTACATTACAAAAGTGGCTGTTTCAGGCTGTCCCTAAAGACACTGATTTTTTTGTTGTATTGGTAGAGGTGTTGTTATTTAATGAAACTATATTTAAAATGTAAGGGTATAAACCTATTATAGAGCCTGTGTCAAAGTCTGGTAACAGACATAGACATACTCCGTTTTACATGTGGGAAAGGGGTCCCACAGCTATATTTTGTACTAATTATAAAAGCTTCTATCTGTGAAAACTGTAACTGCTGAAAAGCTTATTACTAATGATGTTAACTTTATGGACTTCAATAAATAGTCTGTCAAAAGAGATGAGTAGACTTTCTGTTATTGTGTTTTCCCAACATTTAATTAAGCAAGATGCTTTAACTGATGGGAAGAAGCTGCAAGGATTACCAGACTCAGGCAGTATGAATACAGTTATAAAAGTACAGAATGTTTTTAAAAAGAAGACCCATACTAAAAAACATTTGAAGTAATCTGCATTTATGGAGATAAGAAAGCAATCTTCTGTCTGTGAAAACTCTAACTGCTGAAAAGCTTATTACTGATGATGTTAACTTTATGGACTTCAATAAACAGTCTGTCAAAAGAGATGAGTAGACTTTCTGTTAGTGTGTTTTCCCAACATTTATTTAAGCATGATGCTTTAATTGATGGCAAGGAGCTGCAAGGATTACCAGACTCAGGCAGTATGAATACAGTTATAAAAGTACAGAATGTTTGTAAAAAGAAGACCCATACTAAAAAACATTTGAAGTAATTATTGCATTTATGGAGATAAGAAAATGCATCCCATTAATCAAGCAGAAATACAGACTGCGTTTGACAAGCTGTCTCATCCTGATACTGTCATTCCCAGTTTAACACATGATATGATAATAAGGAAAGATGTCTTCCACTTTAAAGACTTGTGGATGCAATGGGAAGAAGGTAATCTTTTTGGCAGACCCCACCTCATTGGTGTGGGGAGGGGATCCAGCAAGTGAATAAGCCTACAGGTGTACCACTGTCTAACCTGGAAAAAGCAACCACCAGACACATTCATGAAACTGTATGAATCCAATAAAGGTTAAGGCAAAGTGTTAGAAAGCTCTAAAGGTACAAAAATCTGTCAACGATACAGAGAGAGAAAGAGAAGGAGAGAGAGAATGTGGATGAACCTACAACATTTAAAGAAATAAGTCAATAATCACCTACAGCAGAACAGACTGCAAATGCAGAACCTGCAGACAGAAGGGAGCTACAAAATAAAATATTGTGCCCTAAAAGTATTGAAAGCATGGAATAGAAGTGTTGATGCAGCATGAAAGTGTTGCAGAGCAGGGAGTAGACATGACTGACATTACAGAAGAGAAGGAGCTACTCAATGAAAAGGGTATATACAAAGGAATGAATGAAGAAAATATAAAAATGCAAAAACTTGAACAGAATTCTATACTCTCTGTCAAAATAAAACAGAAAACCTCTGAAACAAAGAAGTAAGAGAGTGTTGAGAAAGAGAAATTTAACAATAAAAAAGACTACATCAGTGTACTTAAAGAGGAGATATCAGTATCTGCACAGAATTTGAAACCCATTACTGGCAGTGTAAGACAAAAACTTCAGTAACGGAAGGCTGTAGGTATCAGGTAGTGGCCTCATGAACAGCTGATACAATCCACAGAGTTTATTAGGCAATTATGAAACTGAAGAAAATTGCCAGGCTTTTCTTGCATATCACACACTCTGAACACACACTTATGGACAATATGTAGTTGCTAACCCAACTAATACATGACTTTAGGATGTGGGAGAAAAACAGGGAAACTTTATTTTCTACTTCTTTCATAATCCCAGGCTGAACTCTATCTGTCTCAGGATGAAATATATCTAGAGCTCTAAGGTTTGTCTTATTCATCCCCAGATGAGGATCTGGATACAGTACCTGCAGCCTAGGGGTGCAACCATACTGGATCTGGTCCTCACTAATATGGGAGAGTGCTGCACACCACCAACTGTAATGTCTTCACTGGCTACGTCAGACCACAAAATGGTCTCCTTTGAAGGAAAAATAAAACCTGGACCCCCAGCTAAACCTGGAATATTCAGGAACTACTCTAAAGCTAACCTCCTACTAGTGAATGATAACCTGGCAAAATTTCAAGCCCCCATAAACCTTGAGAATACTGCAGAACTGTTCACAGAAACCCTTTACAAGCTTGTTAATAACTGCATAGAGGCAGCTGTACCTACCAGGAAGAAGTACAGAACTAACAAAAAAATAAGCCACCTTGGTGGAATCACAAAATCAATAGGCTGTAAAACAGAAGGAAGAAAATCATGGCAAAAATTAGATGGTGCAGCACCCAGCAGATAAAAGCACTTTCATCAAACTACCAAAGCCAAATTTGAGGTAAGTTTGGCCTTCCAGGCCAAGGGCAACCACAAAGCATTCTTTAGCTATGTCTGCATCCTCAAAGGCAATAGACAATTGTGTGCAGAGCTCATTGTAAATGGAGCCACCTATACTGAGCCAGAAGATATAGCAAACCTCCTGGCTGATAAATTCATCTCCAACTTTACCCCTCTCTTCCTGTCAACCTTCCCTCAGGAAATACCATCAAATATAACTCCCCCTGCTATCACTAGGGAACAGGTCCTTAATGCTCTCTATAAGACCAAGAACACTGCATTGATGGGCACAGATAATATCCCAGGATGCCTTCTAAATAGCATGAAACCTTACCTATCAGAGCCTCCTGAATTACTATTTAACAATAGCTTCTAAACAGGCTTTGTGCTTCATGAATGGAGAATGGCAACAGTCATCTCTCTGCACAAAGGTGGGCCAGCTACAGATGCTGGAAACTACAGACCCATAAGTCTTCCTAGTCTTATATGTAAACCCATGGAAAGAATTATCATGGAGATTATCAACAGAGATATAGTAAACCTCCAGACACTGGACCCACCCAGTTTACTTTTGTCAAGGGAAGATCATGCCTACTCAACCTAGTGGACTTCTTTGAGAAGGTAACCAATGCAATGGATGAGGGAAAATGGTTCACACTACCTACCTTGACCTGGCCAAGGCATCTGACAAAATACCCCACTCAGGCATTGTTGACAAATTCAGGAGGTTATGTACAAACTCATATGTCATTCAGTGGATAGCCAACTGGCTCACAGACAGGACCCAGGAAGTTAGAATTGGGGAGTCCACTTCTACAAAGAGGCCAGTCACAAGTAGACTCATTCAGGGATCTGTCCTTGGACCGCTCCTTTTTGGAATTTACTTCTCAGAAGTCAAGGCCAATGTCAGTGGTCTCTGGCTGACTAAATTTGCAGATGATTGCAAATTAGGAGCTGTCGTTGAATTCTATACTGACACATATGTTCTCCAGGAGGGGCTGACATGGACAAACATTTGGTGTCAGAGCCATGGACTAAAACTAAATGCCAAGAAATGCATAATAGTATTCTTTGGGAAGTCATCCATCCCTGGTAATTATCATATTGACAACACATTCCTTAGAGATGACCCAGTAGTCAGGGACTTAGGGGCACACAGAGATAGTAATCTAGCCTTTGACCAGCATGTGTCTACAGTAGCGAGGAAATTATTTGATGTTGCACAACTTATAAACAAAGGTATGGCATCTAAGTCCAAGGAAGTCATTGTTCCACTGTATTCAGCATTCATCAGACCTATATTCTGTCTCCTACAGGCTTTTGAGGGGATATCTATGGCTGGCATACAGGTCATTGTCAGACCCCCACTCTGATGGACCTCCTGCATATCCACAAAACAAACAGCACCAGAATTACCCATTCCAAAGACATAAAACTTGCCTGTGATATAAATAGGACCTTCTGGAGAGACAGGTATGTATCCCTGAGTCTACCCTGTCTATGGAACAGGCTCCCCATCTATGTGAAGCATAGTTCCTTCCAAACCCAATTCAAATACAACTTGGACACTTGGATGAGGACTTAGAAATTCATCCCTGGTTTGGAACTAATGTCTCTAATGGACACAGGCAACCTGTAAATGTTTCATCTCCCAGGCCCCTGCTTACACTTATCAAGGGAATCAGAACTTGTCAGAGATTTGGGATGCATGGCTAGGCTTAAAAGGCCCTTATGGTCATTAGCCTAGAAAACACCTATGAAACTATAAAAGACTTTGGTATATGTTCTCGTTCTTAGAATACCCTGTATAATAAGTAGTTAAAAGTATAAAGTGAGGCTGTTTTTTTCTGTTGTTTCCCCTTCTACCTTTGCTGTATTCGCTCTAATTCTAATTAGGGATTCATCTTCCTAAGAAGTCTTTATTCCTGTGTTGTATATTAGTAGGAGTATACTATTACAATCTCTGACTGGACAGTGGTAAACTATAGTTCCCTTTCTAGCACATCTAACTTCACGTTACTTAAGACCGAGGTGGAAAGGTTCACAGCCCCCGTGCTAAAGGACAATGCTGTCCAAGCTGCTGAAACCTTTACAAAGGCACTCTATGAGCATCTGCAGGAATGCATGGATCATGCTATCCCAAGTAAAATCAAGACTCACTCCTCCAAGAAAAGGAAACCAGTCTGGTGGACCCCCTGCCATAAACAAGCTATACAACAGAAGGAGGAAACTAGTACAGAAAAGAGTAAAATCCCAAGGAGGAAAGACATCCCTGATCAGTATCAGCAAGAAACTACGATCCCTCATTAAATTATCCAAGGCTAGTTTCGAAAGAAAAATTGCCAATGACTCCAAAGATAACCACAAAGCATTCTTTAGCTATGTCAAGAACCTAAGTGGAAACTCTCAGATCTTCTCTGAGTTAGTGCAGAATGGCACAAAATACACTGAACTGACTGATACTGCCAACATTCGGGCAGACAGGTTTAGTGCAAACGTCACCCCCCTCTCACCCTCTAAAGAACCCATAACCATACCAGAAGAATGTAAGGCCCCATCAATCATCGACACACAGGTTAAAACAGCCCTATCCAAAGCCAAAAACACAGCTTCAGTGGGACCTGATGGTGTCCCAGGCTGTGTCTTACAAGAGCTCCAAAATGAACTAACCCCTCACCTAAACACACTGTTCAAACTCAGCCTCTCTACAGGCTATGTACCCAACAGAGTGGCACACAGCAACAGTTATCCCACTCCACAAAGGTGGAGCCACAACAGACCCCGGGAACTATCGCCCTATAAGCCTGACTAGCCTGGTCTGCAATGCTATGGAGCGCATCATCATGGAACTCATTAACAGAGACATTGGGAACCTCCAAACCTTAGACCCTACCCAGTTTGGCTTTGTTAAGGGCAGATCATGCCTTCTAAACCCGGTGGACTTCTTTGAGACAGTTACCAAGGCATTAGACGAGGGAAAGGAGGTCCACATAGCCTACCTAGACCTTGCAAAGGCTTTTGACACCATTCCCCATTCTAGTATTATAGACAAGCTCACCAGCTTGAACATAAACCCCTATGTCATGAGATGGGTTGCCAACTGGCTCATGGATAGAACCCACATGGTGAGAGTTGCAGGCTCTACATCCGACTCTAAACCGGTTACAAGTGGCGTCCCCCAGGGCTCAGTCCTAGGACCCCTCCTGTTCAGTATATACTTCTCAGAGGTACAGGCAAGCATAGGAGGACTATGGCTGACCAAGTTCACAGATGACTGCAAACTAGGGGCCATAATTGATTCTCCGGCTGATACAGACACCCTCCAGAAGGGTCTCACTGAGACAGATACTTGGTGTCAAAACCATGTCGTCAAGCTAAATGCCAAAAAGTGCATAGTCATTCCCCTTTGGAAAAAATAAAGTACCCGCGAACTACCACATAGGTGGTAGTCCCCTAAATACAGAAAATGTAATAAGGGATCTGGGGACCCAAGTATATAGTAATCTCTCCTTTGATAATCATATTGCCAAGGTGGTTAGAAAATCCTTCTATGTGGCCCACCTAATCACAAAAGCGTTCGCAGCTAGAACAAAAGAGGTTATTGTGCCTCTCTACTCATCACTCATTAGACCCATCATAGAATGCAATGCCCCATTTGGGATGTACCTTACAAGACACCTGTAACAGCTGGAAAGACCACAAAAGTACCTCAGAAATAGGATTACTGGCCTCAAACAGATGCCCTATGCAGCCCAACTCAAGAAACTCCAGCTGTACTTGGTTGCATACCGCTTACTCAGAGGTGATCTCTGCCTGACCTACAAGGCCATGTCCAACCCAGAATTTATGGACATGCTCCACCTAAAAAAAACAAATCCTGGAGTGCCATATACTCTAGAGATATAAACCTCACCACAACGATAAATAGGACATGCTGGAGGGATAGATTCCTGTCCCAGAGACTCTCCATGCTTTGGAACAGGATTCCAATATACATCAGGCAGAGCCCCTCGCTAACACTCTTCAAGAAAAACCTTGACGGGTGGATGGAAAACAGAAAATTTACCCTGTGGATCACTGCAGTGGCTCTGCTGGACAGTGGTGCAGGGAACTAATGGCTCTGCTGGACAGAGGCACAGGAAACTAATCTAAAGGGGTAGCGAAAGCCAACACATTTTGGCTAGGCTTATAAATACCCTTGGGCAGATAGCCTAGTACTTACCTATGAACCTATGAACCTATGAACATCTACATTACAATGGTTCAAACATTAGTGCCTTTTTGCTTGTTTGTAGACTCCCCCCCCACACATATATATATATATATATATATATATATATATATATATATATATATACATATACATATGTCTGTGTGTGTGTGTGTGTGTGTGTGTGTGTGTGTGTGTGTGTGTGTGTGTGTGCATGTGTATGTGTGTGAAGACTTTTTTGTGCCTTTAGTTCAGTCATAATAATTTCTATTAAAAATCTCTCAACTGAAACAATTGACTGCTCAGCAGATGTAGGGTCATTCTTAGCTACATATTTTCTTAAATTACTAGCAAATGCCAATTTAAACCTACAGAGGCACAGGAAACTGATCTAAGGGGGTGGCAAAAGCCAACACATTTTGGCTAGGCTTATAAATACCCTTGGACAGATAGCCTAGTACTTACCTATGAACCTATGAACCTATGAACATCTAAATTGCAATGGTTCAAACATTAGTGCCTTTTTGCTTGTTTGTAGATCCCCACACACACACATACATATATATATATGTGTGTGTGTGTGTGTGTGTGTGTGTGTGTGTGTGTGTGTGTGTGTGTGTGTGTGTGTGTGTGTGCATGTGTATGTGTGTGAAGTCTTTTTTGTGCCTTTAGTTCATTCATAATAATTTCTATTAAAAATCTCTCAACTGAAACAATTGACTGCTCAGCAGATGTAGGGTCATTCTTAGCTACATATTTTCTTAAATTACTAGCAAATGCCAATTTAAACCTACCTAGAGACATTTCTAAAATTTTGTTTACATTAATCACTGTGAAGATGTGAGGAATTGCCAGCTATGCCAGGAGAAGTAGGACAGTGGACGTGTAACATATGCCAGCACAGCTAGCTGGAATTTTGTAAAGAATTATATGTCATTTGTATATAAAAATGATTTGTACAGATGCTTGTGTTGAAAAATGTATTTATAAAGCTGCTTGTGTTAAAAATGTACCAACAGTGTACTCAGCTGTATAGAAAAATATATATGCATTATTGTAACTGTTTAAATGTATGTGTTTTAACAGAGCATACAGGAAGAGAAGAGGTTAGTCTCAATCCACATAACTCTAAAAATAGTTTGAAATTAAATTACCTGACTTATGCCATAAAGATTGTATCTTACAGTTCTCAATCCAGCCAGAGACAAAAAGTCTGTACTAGGAAGCTTTCTGCATTGTCATTAGGGTTTACTAATTGCTACTCTGGAAGGGTGGAAGTTTGAAATTGTTTTATGACTTCCAGGACCTACAACAGATCTTAGCAAGGCTCTCTCTGCGTGTATTATTGACACATATTTGCTAAATCCTGACAGCTTCACGCCACGGGAGGTAGCATGGGAACCAGAAGTCAGATGACCAGATGTATGTGATATCATTCTGTAATCCATCACTAAAAATTATATGTTAATACTAGGTGAGACTGAAGTTTCATGGCAGTCTGTTTTTGGAACCTGACAGAGAAGAACCCCTCATCTACTTCATCTTGCCTTTCTCTAGTAATTGGCCATGGAATAATAACTCTTTAGATCAGTCAGGAAAACATAGACTAGTTAAGTACTGGTTTCTAGATGTGTGCAAATCTATTTGTCTGTATTATTTTAATATTTCATCTCATTGAAACTCAGGTGTTTACTGTAAATAGATATTTAGTATTTTCATGTTCTTTTCTTATTTATTATTAAATATATTTAAACTTTTCACTGTGGCTGGTCTTTTAGAGAATATTTTAATCTCTGAGAGTACTTATATATATTTGGTGACAGCTCTGGCCACTCCTGAAAGTTTGCTGTTGGTCAAACTACTGTTTGTAGTAATATTAATTTCATTCAGTATAACTGGGTACCCTTGCAAGAGTCTTAGAGTAACTGGCTTTGGAGTGTCTGGTGCCAGTCTAACTACTTTATAGTCTGGGCAGAAGAGGGTATGGCTAGTAAATCTGTGTCAAACCTTCCCAGGTGCATGTGTGTGTGTGTGTGTGTGTGTGTGTGTGTGTGTGTGTGTGTGTGTGTGTGTGTGTGAAAGTCAAATCTCAAAGGGTGTGTGCATGTCAGCTGCTTGGAGCAGAGACATGGAGCACTGGTTTCACAGATAGAGTGGTGGAAAACTTGGCCTGGACACTTTGCTGAGGTCTCAGTTCTATAGCTGTGCCAGTGGGGAGTCTTACTATGGACCTGGAGGGAGACAGAGAAATCCAGACCCCAGACTGAGTGTGTTCCCTGTGTGCTCTTAAGGGAAATTATGTTTGATGCAGAGAGCTGCATCTGGAAATGTTGGGTGTATCCATTTTTGTGCCAAGTGAACAGTCCTCTTCAGTGCCAGTGGTGAGGATTCAGCCTCCTCGATTACTGACCCAGAGTGAGGATGTCACAATCACACTGGGTTCTAATCACACAATAAAGATATACATTAAATTTGCCATTTGTGAGCCCCCACCCCCCGATTTATCTGTAATGCATGTCCATTTGTGGAATATACCCATCTGAGTCTCAGTGGGAAAAACAGCTTTTAATAAAATTTATTTCTTTAGCTTTGGGTAATTGTATGCATCAGTGTCTGCCAAATCTATGTAAACCTTCAAAAATTCACTGTCAGATGAAGCATCAGCATTCTGTCCCACTCAGTCCAGTGTTAGTTCTTCTTCTCAGCATACCACAATAATGCTATCGGGTAAACTTCCTTGGCCTCATTTGACCCTATCTTCTTTACAGGTTTACCAGTACTAAAAGTTCCCAACCTACTTATGGACAGACAAATCACAGTCATTAGTTTTTACTGAATTGTAGGTAGTTGCTGTAGTTTTTACTGAATTGTAGGTAGTTGTTGCAAAGTGATGGCTGACCATTCCTGAAAGGCAGCAGCAGCTGTCTACCATATTTTTTGTTGTTTTATCTAACAATAGTACCAATAGCTTTTAGTTTAATGTTATTTTAACTCTCAATAGTTCCAGTATACATAGGTTTAATGTTGCCAGCCACATTCTAGTATACTATTTATCCTCTAGTATGTGTTCTGTACCCTTTGTCTCCTGTTTTTAAATTTATATCTGCAACATTTCCATCTCTGGCTTGCTCTCTTCTTACCTCTTCAGCTCTGATTTAGACAGTTGCTTCCTTTCTGATTATTTTCAGTGCTGTTTCACACTGCTGATCTGGCCCTGCCTGCTCCATTCGCCCTCGCTCTGCTCGGGTTCACTCCGCTCTCTACCCTACCCCCATTCCCAACCACCCCATTACAATTTCCTTTATACAATCCACTCCCTCCCCTTCCTTCCCCAACATCCACTGACAAATTGCTTCATGTCAGTCTCCAAATACATCACTTCCTTCCCCTACTATTACACCCTGTCTATAATCCCTACACCCTCCATTAAAAATGAAACACCTTATCATTACCACCTCACTCCTACTTATTCTCTCTGGTCTAACCTCTTGTCACTCACACCTTCCTTATTCTCTTTTATGCTCTCCTACCTCCTTTACCTTTGACACTCATTCTGCACCTTCATACTTTCATATCTCCCCAGCCCTTTTCAACCTCTCTACCTCTTCTCTTCACAAACTGTCTATATTGCAAATCTACCCTCCTACCTACAAATCTAAATCCAAGTTACACAAACTACATCTCTGTAATACTGTACTCTCTCTTCCCACTAATAACTTACTCATATCTGGGGATGTCCACCCCAACCCTGGCCCCTCCCCCTCTCCCCTCAGTCAAACCACCCCATCTTCTACCTCCCTTCCTTCCCCAAACACCTCTCACCATACCCAGCCTCTTACACTAAACTCATCCATATCTAAGAAACTGGCAATATACTCTCTAAATATTCAAAGCCTAAACAATGAGTACAAATATGACTCTGTCATTGTCCATGTTGGTGTGAATGACCTGAGACGTACCTCACTGGACTACATGAAAAAAGACATGGAGGAGCTCTACGATCATGTAGTCCAGGCAGGTATTACTGTAGCCCTGAGTAGCATCCTGCCATCATCCAGAATGATACCACAGTACAAGAGAAATACAAATTGAAGTGATTTCCTGCCCGTACAGCTCAGCCGGGACCATTATAAAAATATCAACCACTCTTCGGGGGTTTCTGGACAACAGACTATAGTTGGAGACTTACTCACAGGTTGTGTACCTTGTAACCACTGTACCCACTGTAAGGCTATGAATAAAACTAAGGATTTTTCCAGTAGTAATACGGGTAATGTTTTCCAGATTCCATTTTTTGCGAATTGTGGGACAGATTGGCTTATCTATTTTGCAACTTGTAGTTGTCATGCCTTCTATGTTGGGCAGACGTCCAGACCCCTTAGGATCTGGATTTCAGAACACTTTAGTGGGATAAGAAATAAAAAACCCAGTAATGCATTATACAAGCATACAATTAAACATCCTAATGCTACATTCAGAATCACAATAATTGACAAAAACATGGGAAACAGGATTAACAAAGCTGGATGGCATAGCCTTTTGGATTCAGAGGAAAAGAACTGGATAATTACGTTAGGGTCATTATTTGCACCTGGTTTGAATGAACATTTGTAAGGAACCAATCATGCCTCAGCATTAATTTGTATGTTCTTCATATAAGGTACTACATTTCTCATTTTATCTTAACACTGAAGAAGGCTAATATTTAATTGAGCTGAAACCGGTCTGTTTATGGCGCTTTAAACAAGCTAATAAATTTATACAGCTTGCCATGATCTGCTGGCTGAGTTTTGTTGTTTGGACCACAGTACAAGGACAAAATGATTGACTTCAACAATTGGCTATACTTCTGGTGTCATTCTAAGGGGATAGAGTATCTGTCTGCCTGGGATGACATGATCGACAGACCATAATGCTTTGCCAGAGATGGCCTGCACGTGTTGCCCTTGGAATTCCGGATACTGGCTAAGGCTCTTGCCACCCTACAGTGCCTTTTTTAAACAAGATTCAAATGACAAATTCACCACCATAACAGGTACAAGCAAGCAAAATCTGAGGGTAAGGCTACTCAATGCTAGAAGTCTAAACCTCAAAATGAATTCACTCGAGGCACTCCTTAAAATGGAGAACATCGACATCTGTACAGTGACAGAGACCTGGTTCAAGGCTCCAGACAGCACCCCAGCATTACCAGGCTATAATTCATACCACACCTTTCGGCCACCTAACCTGGACCGAAACACTAAAGGCGAAGGCGTGTCCATATTCATTAAGGATATCCACACCTCCAGGCTAGATGCTCAGCATAATGCATCCGAGATTATCCAAGTGCAACTAACTCTGGGCAAGATTGCAATCCAAATTGTAACATGCTACAGATCCCCCACCATGCCCTAGGATTCCCACTCCTCATTTCTTGATACACTGGAAAATATTAGGGTACATCCCAATACCCTAATAATGGGTGATTTCAACTACCCCACAATTAACTGGGAAAACTACTCATGTACCAAATCTTTTGCTCAACGTTTTCTGGAATTTATAAATTCCAATGCCTTGGATCAACTTATCCACACTCCCACTAAGGACAGCAATATCCTACACCTGGTTATTACCAACACGGGCAACCGGTGTTCCACACCAGAGGTCAATTCCTCATTGGTCAGATCCGACCACAAGGTAATCACCCTAGACATCCACATCCTGCCCCCACCCCCCATCAGGGAAACCACCATAATAAATTTCTCCAAAGCCGACTTCACACTTCTTAAGACAGAAAGGGCAAACTTCATGATACTCATGCAGACGGACAATAGAGGTATGACTGCTGAATCCCACATAAATGCACATTATAAACACTTACACGAGTGCATGGATCATGCTATCCTCCAAAAAAAAGGAAGCCAATCTGGTGGTCGCCTACCATAAACAAACTCTACAACAGAAGAAAGAAACTATTGCAAAAAAGAGTAAAATCCCACGATTGGAGGAACTCCCTGGTCAGCCTCAGTAAGAAGCTGAGATCCCTCATAAAATCCTCCAAAGCTAGTTACGAAAACAAAATCACCACTGATTCTAAAGACAACCACAAAGCATTCTATACCTATGTCAAGAATCTCAATGGCAATACTCATATCTGCACTGAGTTACAGCACAATGGCACTAAATATACAGAACCAACTGATATTACCAACATCCTGGCAGATAGGTTCAGTGCTAACTTTACCCCCCTCTCACCTCCTAAAGGGCCCATCTCTATACCGGAAGAATGCAAAGTTCCTGTAATCATGGCAGCACAGGTAAAAACTACACTCTCCAAAGCCAAGAACACAGCATCCATGGGACCTGACAACATCCCAGGCTGAGTTCTACAAGAACTGCAGAATGAACTGGCACCCCACCTAAGCACCATGTTCAATCATAGCCTCAATTCAGGTTTTGTGCCCACTGAACTGCGCACAGCAATGGTTATTCCCCTCCACAAAGGGGAGCCACCATGGACCCCAGGAACTACCGCCCCATTAGCCTAACGAGCCTGATCTGCAAGGCCATGGAATGTATCATCATGGATCTTATACAGAAAAACATTGGTAATCTCCAAACTCTGGACCCCACCCAGTTCAGGTTTGTAAAAGGCAGATCATGTCTCCTAAACCTGATAGACTTCTTTGAAGTAGTCACCAAAAGCCGTAGATGAGGGTAAGGTGGTTCACACAGCCTATCTAGATCTCGCCAAGGCTTTTGACACCATTCCCTCCTCTGGAATTATAGATAAACTCACTAAACTAGGTATAAATCCCTATGTCACAAGATTGGTTGCCAACTGCTCACAGAACTGAACCCACACTGTGAAAGTAGCAGACTCCAAATCCGACTTCAGACCAGTGACAAGTGGAGTACCACAGGGCTCATTCCTGGGTCATCTCCTGTTTGGTATCTACTTTTTTGAAGTACAGGCTAACACAGAAGGTCTTTGGCTAATGGAGTTCACAGATGACTGCAAACTAGGAGCCATAATCGAAACTCCTAACAATGTGGACATCCTACAAAAGGGCCTCACGCAGGCAGATGCCTGGTGTCAAAGCCATGGCCTCAAGCTCAATGCCAAAAAGTGAATTATCATCCCCTTTGGTAAAAACTCTGTACCCATGAGCTACCACATAGGTGGTAGTCTACTTAACATTGAAAGTGTGATAAGAGACCTTGGGACACAGGTGGACAGTAGTCTTTTCCTTTGATAATCACATCACCACAGTGGGCAGGAAATCCTTCTACATGGCACACTGAAAAAATATTTTGAGCTTTACTTGCTTACTTGCTTGCTTCTTGCCTGGATGGATTCTTGCTAAAATTCAAAGTCTGATTATATTTGCATTCACAGTCTGTTGCATACAGAAACTTGCAGAATATACACTGATGAGAGAATATACTTTGCAGCACTTGTCTTTAAGAGCAGTAACCAATAACTTTTATAATAAATAAAACTGGACAAACGTTGCAGCTTAAAAGTACTGTTCCAACTTTACTTCTCATATAGTACAGATGATGTGAGAGATATAACATTTACCTTGGGACTTGTGTCCCTACCAAACCTCTCTCACAACTGGATGTATACAGCTCTTTATATACAGTTTTTGAACATATTTTGGAGAATTGCTTATCCTGTAGAAACAATACTAAACTTCCTTGTTTAACAATGTTTTGTAAGAGACCAGCTTTTCTGACAGTGTGAATATCCTGCAACAGTGTCCTGATGTCCATGTAGAAAAACATATTTTTGAGGAAACACATTGTCCTGTATTCTATTTGAATCTGTGTATAGAAACATGTGTTCTTATGTCAATGCTGATAAGCATATCCTGTTTTTTATGAAGAAAAACATATTTTTGAGAAAACACATTGTCAGAGATCAACTTTTCTGACAGTGTGAACATCCTGTATTTTATTTGGATCTTTGTATCTGTTCTTATGTCATATCCTGTTTTTCCATGCAGAAAAACATGTCATTGTTCTTTAAAAGCAGATTTTGCATTTTTGTTCTTGCATAACATCCTGTTTTGAGTCTGTAAGGGAATAATGTCCATTCAGCAGATTCCTTTTCCAAGCCATGGTCATTTAGTATGACTGCTGATCACATTTTACTTAAACTTTGTTTCTGCATTTAAGCAAGCCTTTTCTTTCAGCATATTTACAACATAATTAATTTCAGATTTATATTCATAAAATCTAACAATTCCCTCTGTTTTTAAACATACTCAAAACATTTTATATAGAAAACACAAGAAACAAACCTTTAGTTTGATACAACAAATCAAAATGCAATTTTACATAGTTAATACAATGATATTAAAGTATTACTACCAAAACTGAATGTATTTAAAACTTTTTCTTTTGCAGACCATTCTGTGAAAATATTTTATCAGTTATAAGCTGTGTCTGCTTTAGTTTAACTTGATCAATTTATTCTTTTGCAATCACAGAATTTAATTTATGACTTAGAAATGTTTCATTAACTCTTTGCAGCTGTTAAATTAACTATAAGAGACAATAACTATGTGCTACTGCAAGCATTTATACACCACTGAAAACACACAATTTCAATGTCATTTTAACCATAACATTGTGGTCATGTCTTTGAACTGCCCATTAACATCTTGGTAAAGTACTGAACTGGGCTTAGATAATAAATATTTGAAAGCAATTATTTTACTGGGATAAAACCAGTCATATTACAACTTGACAAATTACTTTTGAACTTATTACGATGTATCCTGTACAGTATGTATTTACATAGACTGTTTGCTGTTCATGCATTTCAATCTAGTAGGTACCCTGGACCCATTTTTTATTTAAATATGTTTTTTTCACACATATTCATTACTAGACATTAATTTCATTTGTACTGAATTTTTCTGCATTTGTACATACAATGACTATAAAATACATTTAGTCTAGTCTTACAAATTTAATAACATTAATATTAAGCAAAATCTTGGAAAATGTTTGTCTCTTTAGAAATATCTAGTGGAATTGACACCAAATCCATATGTCCTGTTATTTTAAACTACATACTCAACAATTAATAAAAATATTCATGCTTTTTATACCAACATTGTTTTGCCAAAAACTTATTAAAAATAGTGACCATTCTTGCTATTAGAAACATTTATGCATTTTTGCATATCTTTATTCTCTCTTATATAGCTTTAATAAAGCAATTTTAAATCATCTCTTGTTTTTTCTAAACAATAAAATAATAACCATTATGATAGCTATTAACAACTTGTAAAATATCTTATCCTGTCAGGTTTAATCCAGTTTACCAGTATTTCTAATACACTAATACCTGTTTTTCCCTCTACCTAAAAGAGTATTGTCAAGAATGAATGAGATATATTTTTTTTTTCCTGTAGCTTTATTTTAGACCCTTATTATTTATTTTTATGTAGCTTTATTTCAGACCCTTGTTTATTTTTTCTGTAGCTTTATTTCAGACCCTTGTTTATTTTTTCTATAGCTTTATTTCAAACCCTTGTGCAGTGCTGCTTATACAGTCAGTGTAAAACTGAGAAAGTACCCCTCCCCCGTAGTACTTCAGCACTGTTTACCTGCTTTATGCTGTGAGAACAGAATGCATGTCAGCCCAACACTCTGGCCACACATTTATTTTATTAAATTATGAACTTTTGTCTGATTTGATCATTTTTTATAAAGCTTTTGCTGTTTACTACCACTAGTAGGCATTTACATTCTCCTGCACAATTGATTTGAACTGTATATATACTATAGCCCATTTGCTGGCTGTACTTGATACAACTGAGTTTTTTTTTGTCCTTTTAACATTTACTTGCAAACAGATTATCAGTGACATCTATGCACAATTGTGGCATTTTATGACAATTACTAAATAGTGTTGCCTGTAAACATTTTAACAATTATGTTTTAATAACAATGATGCTTTAGAAAAACTCAAGCTACTTTTCTGGCAATCAGTCTTGTTGTTTATCTTATCTTTCCAGCATTTCCTGTAACTATTCATCTAGTCTAGAAAGGTTTGAGCTCACATTTTATACTCTATAAACTATAGTTAATTCTTTTAGCATTTTTCCTTTAATGTGATTGTGATTTGCATAACTATGCATTTATACAACATAAATAGATATCATTTTATAATTACCTTACATGGATTTCAGTATTTTTTATTTATTTATTTAACTATTTAACTGTCCCGCCATTAATTTTACAAAAACTTTTGAATAATACCATCTGTGATTTTATTTATTTTTAAAATTCAGAACTTTAACTGTTTGGTGTTACTATATAATTATAAACAAATTGTAAAAAACAAAATAGATATTAGTTTAACCAACACATTTATATTTATATTATTTATATTTGCTGTTGTCTGCCTTATTGTAACAGATGTACTCTAGATGAAAAGAACACACATGCATGTCTGTCTTGTATCTGTATATCTTTATACAAGCATGTCAGTCTTGTGACTTTAAATTTTTACTCTTATTAACTATTTTTATTTAATTTTTATACACTAGAACAGTTTTGTTTACCTTTTGACTATGCTAATGAATGGCATTCATATGCTTTACTTTACTGTAGTACTGATAGATGTCTTGCTTTAACTGAATGAAAGTAAAACATTTAAGAATGATTTGTCCAGACATCAGATCCTACCATCCTACCATGTATGTTTAACCATTTTCAAAACATAAACATATTATAAAATATATTTCTTTTGCACAGATTAGCTGTGTATGCAGGAAGTTCTCAGTCTCTGTCAGTTCAGCTAATTTATTTTCTTTATCCTGGAACTTCTGTTGAATTTCCTGTGATGTTGCATGGTCTTTCTGACATTCTTTAGTAAGCTGTTCTGCTGAATTTGAAACTCCTATGCACTTTTGAAAAGATGTGTGTATAACTTGTCTAAGCTTCCTGAACTCATTGTGTCTGTCTTTTAGAAGTTTACTACATTCCTTTGTAACAAAATTTACTAGGGGTTTTATCAGTAACTGATTTGACTCACATGTGGTGACAGGACATAACTGTTCAATATCAGAATGTAATGGAAACACTTTACCCTTAGTTAATTTTTCAGATCTGTCTTTACAGTCTATTTCTTTCGCAATATGATGCAATATTTTTTTATGACATAATACACAAAATGCAGTTTTTGTTGAAGCACACAATAAACATTTGTCATTTTTCATATGGTTTTCTTTGAGATACCAGTCAAATATTGTAATACATTTGCATAATGCCTTACTATCAACCTGCCCTAATAAGGTTTTACATTTACTAATATGCTGTGTATACCAACATAGCAATTTACTAAAGTTTGGTTTACTCCTGCATGAATTATAAATAATATTCATACTATCTAGTAATATACAACCTGTCTAGGAATACAGAAACTATATATGAATATACAAACTGTCTTAAGAATATAAAAACTCTCTTAAGAATATACAAACTGTTTTAACATCATCCACACTAAATATGTGACACAGAAAAAAGTCTTACCAGTTAGCAAGAAAACAGGTGATCAGGCTGCTATTGCAGATGGCTGGAAATTTTTCAAAGTCACTTGAGAAGCTGGGAAAGCACAACAGGCAGTGGACTGATGGGCTAGTGGATATCCCCCTTTTCTTGAAGAATTTATGGCACTGCAAATTTCTTGAACTAGTCTCACTCCGGATTGTAGACGTCTAAAAAACTTTACTACTGAAAGCTGCATAAACTGGAATACTTCTGTTTAGGATTGACACATACGTACAAATGTTAGTTACTGCAATTTAACTGAAGTGACCCTCTGCAGGGCTTACCATCACTCCTCCTGTGTTTGAATGCAGATTGTAGGTTCAAATGCAGACTAGCTTGCCATTGAAAAATTATATGGTGCTAGTCACTCAGCTGCCTCGCCATTGAAAAAATATTTTGAGATTTACTTGCTTACTTGCTTGCTTCTTGCCTGGATGGATTCTTGCTAAAATTCAAAGTCTGATTATATTTGCATTCACAGTCTGTTGCATACAGAAACTTGCAGAATATACACTGATGAGAGAATATACTTTGCAGCACTTGTCTTTAAGAGCAGTAACCAATAACTTTTATAATAAATAAAACTGGACAAACGTTGCAGCTTAAAAGTACTGTTCCAACTTTACTTCTCATATAGTACAGATGATGTGAGAGATATAACATTTACCTTGGGACTTGTGTCCCTACCAAACCTCTCTCACAACTGGATTTATACAGCTCTTTATATACAGTTTTTGAACATATTTTGGAGAATTGCTTATCCTGTAGAAACAATACTAAACTTCCTTGTTTAACAATGTCTTGTAAGAGACCAGCTTTTCTGACAGTGTGAATATCCTGTAACAGTGTCCTGATGTCCATGTAGAAAAACATATTTTTGAGAAAACACATTGTCCTGTATTCTATTTGAATCTGTGTATAGAAACATGTGTTCTTATGTCAATGCTGATAAGCATATCCTGTTTTATGAAGAAAACATATTTTTGAGAAAACACATTGTCAGAGATCAACTTTTCTGACAGTGTGAACATCCTGTATTTTATTTGGATCTTTGTATCTGTTCTTATGTCATATCCTGTTTTTCCATGCAGAAAAACATGTCATTGTTCTTTAAAAGCAGATTTTGCATTTTTGTTCTTGCATAACATCCTGTTTTGAGTCTGTAAGGGAATAATGTCCATTCAGCAGATTCCTTTTCCAAGCCATGGTCATTTAGTATGACTGCTGATCACATTTTACTTAAACTTTGTTTCTGCATTTAAGCAAGCCTTTTCTTTCAGCATATTTACAACATAATTAATTTCAGATTTATATTCATAAAATCTAACACACACCTCATCACAAAATGTTTCTCATCCAGGAAAATAAATCATTGTTCCCCTCTACTCGCCACTCATTAGACCCATTATAGAGTACAACGACCCTTTTGGTATGTACCTCACAAGACATCTACAACTGGAAAGACCGCAGAAATACCTCACAAAGAGGATTACTGGCCTCAAATAGATGCCCTATGCAGACCATCTCAAAAAACTCTAGCTTTACTCTGTAGCATATCGCCTACTTAGAGGTGATCTCTGACTAACATACAAAGCTATGTCAAACCCAGAGCTGTTGGACATGCTCCACTTAAAGAAATCCAATCCCTCAAAGCTACATGCTTTAGGGACCTAAACCTTGTCACTACAATAAACAGAACATGCTGGAGGGATAGATTCCTTTCCCAGACACTTCCCATACTCTGGAACAAACTACCTATCTATATCAAACAAAGCTCCTCATTAGCACTCTTCAAGAAAAATCTTGATGATTGGATGGGAAATAGGAAATTCAGCCCGGGGATCACCTCTGTGGCTCTGCTCAACAGGAGCACAGGTAAATAATTTTCTTGGTTGGCGAAAGCCAGGGTACCTTTTTGGCTAGGCTTATATAGGCCCTAAGGCCAATAGCCTAGTACCTACCTATGAACCTATGAACAAAATCACCAATTTCTGTGCCTGAATAATGCATACAAACCCTCACATCTTTTCCTTATCTGAAACCTGGCTTAAGCCACATATCACTAACAATGAAATTCTCCCACCAGGTTATAATATCTATCGCTCTGATAGATTCCCAAAAATGGGGGTGGTGTAGCCATCCTCCACTCCAATAGCCTCAATCTCTCACCTTTCCCTATACCCATCCCTGACTTTCACCCAGCTAAACTCATCATTCTTAATTGCCACCTTAACCCTCACAAAACAATTAGCTGTTGATGCCATCTATATCCCTCCTGGAAACTGTTCAACTTTAGAGAATATATTACCTTGGTTTTCCCACAGTATTCCAAATGAAACCCTCATCTTAGGCAATGTTAACCTAGATTGGTCTAAACTTAAAACTGACTCTCCACAACTCAGCATCAACCTGCATGGTTTCCACCAACTGATATCTTTACCCACCAGCATCCATAAAAACTCATCTTCCGGCTCCAAAATTGACTGGATACTCCCCAACTCCCCTCACCACTACCATAACCCCACTACCCTACCAGACCAACTTAGCGACCACCTCCCCACCTCGGTCCTTAGATACACCATCCAACCCCTCAAATCCCACCTTTATAGAGATTGCAGAAAACCCTCTAATTTTAATATAGTTCAATTCAACTCTATTCTATCCACCATTGGCTGGTCTATCCATAAACAAATCCCTCTCAGTGATGCAGTTACTAGGTTCATTAGCATCTTCCTGAATACCCTGAACACCCTTGCTCCCTCTAGGAAGGTTAGAATAAAACCCAATTATGCTCCCTGGCCCTCAAAAGAAACTAAGTCCCCTATGCTAAAAAGAGATAGAGCCTGGAAAGCCTGGATCAAAACAAAGGAATTGCCTCTGCTACATAACAATAGACACCTCAGAAATCTTACAAAAAAAACAAACCAATACTGACAAAAAGTCCTTTTATAACTCTGCCCAATTCAATAACAAATCCAACCCTTGCAAGTTCTGGTATACTATTAACAAAATTCTCTCTCCAGGCTGCCCCTCAACTCCCTGCCCCTACCCAAATACATCTCCTCTGGAAACTGCTATTCTTCTCAAGAAACACTTTATTGAAACCATTCACACACTCATACCTTCCAGCTGTAACACAACTTCTCTGCTTACCCCTCCCAATCCTTCTAACAAACAACTATTCTCTTTACATCCGGTTCCTACTTCCTACATCAGATCTCTTCTTCACAAACTCAAACCCTGCTCTCCGTCCACTGACAATCTACCTCCTACCTTCCTCTGACTTGCTGCTGACTCCATTGCCTATCTAGTATCTATACTAATCAACAGATCAATTCAGGAATCCACCATCCCTACCCTATGGAAATCCTTTTTTCACTATTCCCCTACATAAAGATGGAAACTCTACAGACCCATTTAATTACCAACCTACAGCTATTCTATCTCCCATCTCTAAGATTCTTGAAAAAATGTATCCACTCACAACTACTCAACTACCTCCTCCAGTATAACCTCCTTACTCCCACTCAGCATGGTTTCCATCCCAATCACAGCACAACTACTGCCCTTTTATCCTTTACACGTACCATTGCCAAGGCCCTAGACAATAACAAACTCATATCATGTCTCTTCTTTGACCTTTCCAAAGCCTTTGATACAGTCTCCCATCCCCTACTGCATTCTAAACTTGCAGACCTCAATCTATCTTCTTCCTCCCTTGCCTAGTTCTCCAGTTACTTATCCTTCAGGCAGCAGTCTGTTAAATGGGTCTCTTCCACTTCTCCATTCATACCTGTCCCAACCGGGGTACCACAAGGTTCCATCCTGGGTCCCCTTCTATTTAATATCTTTACCAATAATCTCTTTACTTCTTGTAAACAATCCTCCCTCATCCAATATGCAGATAACTTGACTCTCATCTCCATCTCAAACAATATCTCCAATCTCCACACTCTTACTCAACAGGCCTTCCTATCCACTGAACAGTGGATGTCCAGGAATCTACTCATTCTCAACCCTAAAAAGACCAAACTCTTATTATTTTTCCCATGATCTCTCTCTCTCACCTCAAATCTACCTTTACTATTACTTCCTCTGATAACACTGTTATCCAACCTGAAGGTCACACTAAACTCCTTGCGGGTCATCATAGATGATGAAATCAAATTCGACTTGCAAATCCTCCAAAGCATAAAAAAGACTCACCAGAAACTTGGTTTACTGTATCGCAACAAAAAATTTCTAACTACAAATCCCAGACTCTCCCTTGCACAAGCTCTTCTCCCCGATACTCACCAGCATCCAAACTACTACTTTAAACAAACTCCAACAAACTTACCACAAGATAGCTAGATTTATCTCATACTCTCCATACAGTACACTTCACTGCCTTGCCCTAAATACTCTCCACTGGTTAACTAACTATCAATTAAACATCTCACTTTATATTTAAAAGGGAAATACTCAAAAAAGTATCACATATATCAAACATGTTTGTTCAAAACAAATTCTTCATAGCATATGTACATATAAACTTATGTGTATGTATAATTAAAACCAATGCATATATACAACGTAATAAAATTACCACATTAATAAATGTCTATACATGTACTTATATTTGTGTATATGTATATTAATATAATACATGTATATCAACGATGATATATAACAATAATATATAGCACATGATACTTAAAACTACTTCCTATTCAATTCATGTATGATAAGGAAAAATGTATAGAGAAATACAGATAAAGGAGGACGGGTGGTAGTCATGGACATTGACCACTACCATACAGCTATGAAGCAGATGCTGGATGATAGTTTCTATGAAATTGTCCTACCATCTACTATAGAGATTATAGTTAGGTCGATTAGGAATATTTTGCAGGATTTGTATAAGAGTAAGTTAATTGACAAAGACCTATATGGGTATTTATTCATCAAAGATCCTCTTATACCTATTATGCATGGACTTCCGAAGATCCACAAAGATTTAAAGGATCCTCCCATGAGACCTATAGTCTCAGGACGAGGATGGATAACAGAACACTTGTCTGTATATATTGAAAAGAATCTTAGACCAATATTAAATGACAACAGATATGTCCTTAGAGATTCTAAACAATTTCTACTTGACTTGTACAGCTGTATTGGTGAACAAATTGAAACAGAGTCATGTATATTTGTCACTCTTGATATTCAGTCATTGTTTACAGTTATACCAAATGTATTAGGCCTGACTTTTATCTCTGAGTATTTAAAAGAGCATAGTAATTATGATTTAGAGAAAATAGACTTGATTACACATTTTCTGGAACTAGTACTTGACAATAATATTTTCATGTTTGATGATGTTACGTATAAACAGGTGGATGGTGTTGCAATGGGCACACCATGTGCCAATAGTTACGCAAACATGTTTTTGGCCCGATGGGAGGAAAATATTTTGTACAAGACAGAATTATATGAGAAATATGTAATATTTTTCAGACGTTTTGTAGATGATATTTTTATTTTATGGAAAGGGACAATGGAACAGTTAGAGTTGTTCCTAGAAACTATAAATACTTTGACTGATTTCCTTAGATTTACCATGAATTATTCTATGAATAGGATAGAGTTTCTGGACTTGTATATTGAGAAGTTACCAAATGGGTTGGTGAATATGGGCATATTCAGGAAGAATTGCTACTGCAATTCTTTATTAATGAGGTCAAGTATGCATCCCTCATTTGTTTTTAAAAATATTGTGAGAGGACAGGGGATAAGGGCATCTAGACTTAACCCCACTAATGAAGGTTTTGGTAGTGAGTTACATAATTTGAGGGATAGATTATTAGAGAGAGGTTATGATAGACAAGAAATAGATAGTAACTTACAGGATGTACCTGAGTTAAGATGCACTACTGTCACACCATATTTTGGACCACAGGAACATGGTAGTGAGCAGGACAGGAGGATACATACTACTACTAATGTAAAATTCATGACTTCGTATACATCAGATTGGCGTATAGTCAGGGATATTGTAAGTAAATTTTGGACAGTTTTTCAAATAGATGAGGATATTAAGAATATTGTAGGTGATGCACCAAAATTCCAGTATAGAAATAAAAAGAACCTTAAGAGGATGTTATGTTACACCAATGAGAGCAGTAGTAATATGAATTCAGGTAATACTACACCGTGTGGTAAATGTAATTTTTGTACATATATAGATACAAACTCAAGTTTCATACATCCTGACACAGGAAAGATTTTTAAGACAACAACTATAGCTGATTGTATGACCTGTAATATAGTGTACCTTGCGGTATGCCAAGTATGTACCAGCTTTTATGTAGGCAAAACTAACCGCAAGTTCAGGGATCATATAAGAGAACATATCTATAACATAAGGAAAGGGTCCCCTAATAATGCCCTAGCCAAACATGTGATTGATAATGACCCATCACATAATTTCCTCTTTAGAGTATTGGAAGTTATACCTATCAATGTGAGAGGAGGAGATATTAATAACCATACTGAAGACAGAGAGAATGACTGGATCATACGCTTAAGGGCAGATTATGGGTCAGGATTGAATGAAAGAGTATCTATAAAACCAAGATTAAGAAAGAGAAGGAAGATTAAATAAGGTGTTTTGTGTAACATGACATACATTTAGGTATAAATATATATGTATATAACTAATTGATGAATTTATATTATTACTTATATATATATATATATATATATATATATATATATATATATATATTTTATTATATTTCTTAGTATGTTTTAGATACATTGTTATGACAACAGTATTAATACAATATATATTTTTATGATATTTTAATGATTTTATATAAACATGAAATATTGAATTGATTTTAATTAGAGCTATTATATTTACATTATATTCGTATTACATCAAATTCATATGTTTATTATATTATATATTTTTCAGGCACGCATTTTCTCTATACATTTTTCCTTATCATACATGAATTGAATAGGAAGTAGTTTTAAGTATCATGTGCTATATATTATTGTTATATATCATCGTTGATATACATGTATTATATTAATATACATATACACAAATATAAGTACATGTATAGACATTTATTAATGTGGTAATTTTATTACGTTGTATATATGCATTGGTTTTAATTATACATACACATAAGTTTATATGTACATATGCTATGAAGAATTTGTTTTGAACAGACATGTTTGATATATGTGATACTTTTTTGAGTATTTCCCTTTTAAATATAAAGTGAGATGTTTAATTGATAGTGAGATTTGTATATATATAGCAGCAGTTAGGTTATTTCTATAGACCTGAGGAAGCTAGTTATAGCGAAAGCGCTTGTCTGATATTGTTTGATACCAATAAAGAAAGTTATTTGTTCACTACTATATCGAAGAGTTATCCTTTTACTACTCACTACTGCAACGAAGTGTTGTCTTTGGAAATTGGACATTATACAGAAGTTAACTGTTTGCTTCGCTCCAAGCCAGTCTTTCCTTTAGTTTTTACTTCATTGTTTTTTGGCTTGTGAGCGTTCATCCGTAGAGGTGACCGCTTCTGCATTTTAATTTGACTTTTAAAATAAAAGCCTATTTTTTATTTTCAGATTACCTAAAAAGGCATACCCTTGCATGTAGCATAATTGTGCCACACCAAAAAAAAAAAAAATAAAAAAAAAAAAAGGCAAAACTTTTCTGTTCTCAGTCACAACCCCCCTTCAAACAATTTCACATATAGCTCCACCAAGGAAACTTCTACATTTTCTAGGTGGCTAGGTGGATATCAGCAGAAGGTATCAAAATCAGTCAAATTTTCTACCATCTGTTATTTTACTTGCTGGTTTTATGCAAAAAACATGGAGAGACCATATATTTCAGTAGTAAGTAAAGCTTTATGACAACAAACAAAGAGTTCAAAAATAAACAGGAAATGAGTTCCTTCACTCCAAAAACAATTAGTATTATTTATAGACATTTCTCAGAGAAATTTCTCAGAGCAAAACAAATGTAGTGGGGAAAATGGCACATTAGCTTGAAAAAAATAAGAAAAGGTTCTGTAGTCCATCAGGTACAAGTATCCCTTGACTAGCCACACACTAACATACAACAAGTCTGTAGCAATTTTTCTAGCTCTTCTGGCATTCTGCATAAGTAATAAAAACTTATTTCATATGGGCTGCAGGTTCTTCCTCAGTAGAACTAGTGTTTTTCATCCCCGCTCTCAGACCGTCTGTCCTTCTAAACAAAGTACCTAGGAGTCCACCCAGGATTAGACACAGGCAAATGTTACTCCATTAGTAAAAAATGAAAGTCACACTCCCACCATTATATATCCCAGTAGTATGCCTTGCTTCACCCACACTCCCACTAGTGTTAAGTAACACATTAGCAGTCACTATAGAACTAACTTTTTGCATACACACACACACACACACACACACACAATATATATATATATATATATATATATATATATATATATATATATATATGTGTGGATCTACTTCATAATGTCGAAATTTTAGAATGCTGACAACCATATGGCCGACATTCAAAATCTCGACATTATGAATAAATCCACAAAAAAGGAAATAAAATTTCCTTTAAAGTGCTAGCAGGGGGTGCCCCCCTGCACCCCCCGTGGGGGGCTCCACCCTACACCGCCCCATAACTTTAATATAGCATCTCTGAGATTGCACTACAGAGCAGGAATGGAAATCTTTCCATTATGCACTATAGTGAGATGCCGGTTTCCCATTGTCGGCAATCCAAATGTCGATCATATGGTGCCAGCCATATGGTTGTCGATATTCTGGACCGTCGGCAATGTCAGGTAGACCTATATATATATATATATATATATATATATATATATATATATATATATATACATATATGGGTGTACTTCACAAACCCGTTTCATAAAACCAACACGACCAACACCGACTCTGCTTGGCCAAACAAAAAAAAAAAAAAATTAAAACTGAAGCAACTTAAACCTACCCATGTGGGGGGGCTTTGTCCCCCTCACCCTCCTAGCTAGATATACCAACTCTGAGATCACACTAACGATGAGGTAAGGGGCAAAGTTCAACATGGTGGCCAAATGGTTACTTACCTTGAGTTAAAACTCGGTGTTCCGGGTGATCGGTCTTCTGACTTGTGGGCTTTGTCGTCTCAGTTTTATGAAAGTCAGGTAAGTGGGATTCGGGTTTGTATGCCCATATATACAAAAAAATATATATATATATATATATATATATATATATATATATATATATTTGTATAGCTCTGTGTGTGTGTGTGTGTGTGTGTGTGTGTGTGTGTGTGTGTGTGTGTGTGTGTGTGTGTGTGTGTGTAAGGATGGACATACTTAAACTTCACTGAGGCATGTGCAATCACCTGTCCTTAGACTGCCATTTGACTATCATGGTTCGCATAGTCTCACTGTGTTAGACTGTGTAAGCTGAGAGTGCAAGTTTTTTTTTTTATTATGCCTTTTATAGTTTCAAAGGTATGTAGTAAGCTAATGACCACCAGGGTCTTTAATAGCATAGCCATACAACACAACCATGTATCTTGGGTGTTTATTATTACCAGATATGTTAATTACAAAGTTTCTAGAGGTTATGTGGGGGGCTATGTTAGTTTTTGCATTATGTCTACCTCTACCTATGTCTATTAGAAACATGGGTGCCAGACACAGGGTGAACGTCCAATTTTCCACCCATTCATCAAGGTTATGCATAAAATAGGGTTAGGGATGGACTCTGCTTCATAAGGATGGGGAGCCTGTTCCAGAGCATGGAGATCAGTAATTATTTGTAAACTGAATTTGAACCCTGCATTTACTGTTCGTATTCTCTAAGCTCAGTCGTTTTTCAGAAGTGGGATTTTTGAGTTACACTTTTCAGAATTTCATATTCTGCAATATGTAACTCACGTTCTAGTGATGAGATTTAATTTGAAGCATCCTAGAGGGAGAAATTAGTTTTGTTGGAGGTCCTTTATCTGCTCATTAAAAACTTACATCAATAGTACATTTCACTGGAGTATAACAATGCAAGTGAAAGGGAATGGAGGACCGATACCATTCATTTACATTGTTAGTGAATTTTGCTGGCTATGCTGTTGCCAGGATCACATTATGGGGGTTTTGTCCTTTTCATCACTGTTGTGGGATTTTGTTATATTTGCTGGGGTGTGGGGTGTAGATCAGTATGTGTGTATACCTTTAATAAGCTTTCCAGGGACTCTTGCATATGTGTATAAATACTGAGCACATGCGAGCCAGACTACCATTTTGTAGAGAGCTGCTGAGATGTAAGCATGCATGTATGTAATGGTCTGTCAGTTAATCATTTTGTTTATATTTTGTGTTGCTGCCATTCTGATGTATTTCTACATAATAAAGCATATAAATGAACTACCCCACTTGTTCATCTTGAATCATAACATAACATGGAATCAAGACCAAGAGGCACTCAGTTAATGTTGAAGGAATATAGAGGACCAGATCATTCCTACTTGAAAGAGTCCAACTTGTAAAAAGAGGTCAGAAACGAATTCCAGGTACTACAACTTGCTTAAATGATTTCTTACTCAAAGAATATAAAATAAAGCACTCAGAATGTTCAAAATGAATTTCTAATTAAACAAAATGTCTGAAACTGTGACATATTGATAAAAATATTCAAAATAATTATGAAAATGTTTGAAACAATAAAATATACATAAAATGTATAACATAAGGAAAATGACCACATTTTTTCACTATCTGCTACTTTTTTCACATTAATTAAAGCTATTCAAAATATCCAAAGTATACAAAGTGTTCGCAAGCTTGTGCAGTATTACAGTGCTATTTTGCAAAATACAGCCATTTCAAAGCATATTTTGCAAAGTACAGTATTTTGAAGAATTTATTGTGCTTTTGAATGTTATTACAAGTACCTGGTGTGTGTGCATGTTCATATGTAATTACAAGGGCCATATTTGCAATGTGTTTAAGCATAATTTGTGGGCATGACAGAAGGATTTAAAAAACCTGGTCCATTTGTATTTGATAATAATATTGAAGAGAATTGGAGAGCATTTGAGCAAGAGTATGATATGTTCATACAAGCTGCATTTTCTGATAAAGATGCACGTACAAAGACATTTATTCTGCTTAATTTAGCTGGTTCAGAAGCCATTGAAAGAGAGTGTTCATTTCTGTATGCACCTACTGTGTTTGCATGGGAGAGGGAAAATCACCATATAGTGGTACCACCTGAATCAAGGGAAAACCTCTAGTGCTAAAAACATAAATTTCGAGAAATGTGTAAACCCCAGATGAATATTATGATGGAAAGCCACTTATTTTACACAAGGGATCAAAAGCCTGGGGAAACTTTTGCAGAATATATAACTGACTTGAGAAACAAAGCTAAAATGTGCAGATTTGGTGATTTAAGGGATGAGTTGATAAAAGACAGACTTGTGTGTGATATTAAAGATGATACTGTGAGAAATATTTTGCTTTGAGACGATTTAACTTTGAATAAGGCCATTGAGATTTGTCAGATATATGAGCTCACAGAAAAGCACACAAATATATTTACAAATGAGAACTGCATGCTTCCAGTATCTTCTAGTGCTAATGTTGATAGTATGCAGCACGTGGTTGAAAGAAATAGGCCCAAGCACATGGGAGTGTTGCAGGACCTGCAGCAACCCCCTGGTAAACCCCGTAGCTTTCTAACAAATTCCAGAGCATGCACAGTCTCAGTGAAGCACAAGGGTGAATCAGCAAACTCAAAGCATGTTCCCTCACCTAGCCTCATAGTCAACTATCGTAATTGTGGTGGCAATCGTGTGTCTACAAGAGAAAAGTACTTATCTTTTGGTCAGCAATGCCACAGATGTAAAAAGTGGAATAATTTCCAAAGATTTTATAAATCAAAAGAGACACATTATTTTATTAAAAGATAACATTCAAGGAGACAAGCTGAGCAACTAGAAAGCTGTGACTCTGCTTTTTATGTTGATGGTGTGTCTGTGCTCAATAAAACAGTCAATGCAGTTGATTTATGGGCAAAGAATAACATAGTTTGTACTGTTTGGATAAAAGGAAGACCCATAGAGTTCAAAGATGACACAGGTCCAAAGTGCAATGCTGTGTCAGCAGAAACATTTGCTAGAATATGTACTGGTGAGAAGCCTGATTTGGCAAAGTGTGCAAAGCTAGTTGCTTATGCTGGTGAAACATTCACACTGAAGGTTCAGTAGTGCTTTCATGTTACTCTGCTGGGAACAACTATGACTTGCAATTTTACATAGTCAAAAGGCACATATGGTCATTATTAGGCCTCAGAGACAGTTTGAAAATAGGACTACTTTCATTTAATAAGGAAGTCCACCATGTAATCTTAAAAGACAACTGTTCTAATTTTGCCCAGTCTGTTTTCTCTACCTATGCTGATCTTCTGAAAGACAAACTAGGCAAACTCCCAGGTGTGTACTCCATGAAGTTAGACCCAGAAGTCAGCCCAGTTGTCATACCAGCCCAGAAAGTTCCAGTAGCTATGCAGAACTGAGTCAAGGCTGAGCTAGACAAAATGGTGTGACAAAGTATAATTTGTCCGGTTGACAAACTGACTGAATGGGTCTCTTCCATAGTTGTAGCTCATAAGAAAAGCTCAGATGATATCAGAATATGTATTGATCCAAGAAATTTGAACTAAGCACTGAAAAGACCTCATCATCCAGTGCGTACAGTTGAAGAAGTCACTGCTCTTATGCCAAATGCCTCTGTTTTTTTTCTGTTTTGGATGCGAAGAGTTAATTTTGGAAAATTTCACTTGATCGAAAATCCTCATTGTTAACCACTTTCAGTACTCCTTTTGGCAGGCACAGATTTTTGAGAATGCCATTTGGGATAAATTCTACCAGTGAAGTCTTCCAGCATGCAATGGAATAATTTTTTTCTGGTTATTTGTGTGTTACTATAGTAGGTGATATTCTAGTAGGAGGTAATGGTGAAGCCGAGCATGACAGAAACCTCAGGAAAGTTCTGGAAAGAGCATGTGAAGTGAATCTTAAGCTGAATCCTCAGAAGTGCAAATTCAGGCAATATGAAGTTACTTATGTTGGTCATTTGTTTACCAGTTCAGGCTTATGACCAGATCCTTCCAAGCAAACAGCAATTCTTGAGATGCCAGCTCCAGACAATATTCAAGCCTTACAACATTTTCTTGGCATGGTTACCTATCTAGGCATGTTCATTCCAGACTTGAGCCAACTTTCAGCAATAGTCAGAGAGTTGACATGCAAAGATGCATCCTGGTCCTGCTAAGAACAACACAAAAGAGCATTTGATGCCCTGAAACAGAGAATTGCCAGTCCACCAACTCTCAGATGCTATGATGTTCATAAACCAGTTACTCTTTCTTGTGTTGCTTCAGAGTTTGGTCTTGGTGCAGTCATTCTTCAAGAGGGTAGACCAGTAGCCTATGCATCCAGAACTCTAACCCAAACTGAGATGCAGTATGTGCAAACTGAGAAAGAGTTATTGGCAATTGTGTTTGCATGTTCGAAGTTCTATGATTATATTTATGGCCGCCCAATTCAAATTGAAACAGATCACCAACCTCTAGTCACTACTTAGAGAAAGCCTATGCATACATCTCCCACTAGATTGCAACACATGATATTGAAACTGCAAAAGTATAATTTCAATCTTGTCTAAACAAAAGGCACACTTCTTTATCTTGCTGATATATTATCCAGGTCACCCAGAAATACCACTGAACAGCATGAAAATGAGAACCTTGATTTTGAAAACATGGAAGTGAGAAATTTTTCTTCCATGTGTCTTGATGAGCTTAGAAGCCACACAGCCTCAGATCCAACACTTCAGAAGCTCAACCACTTTATCAGTCGAGGATGGCCTTCAAAGCAATCCTGTTTACCAGTAGAGGTGCAACCTTATTTTTCGTACAGAGATGAGATTTTGTTTAACAATGGTATCATCATGAAAGGTCCAAAAGTGATTGTTCCAAAAATCCTTGCAAGAAGAGTATATTACCATCTTGCATCATGGCCACCCAAGAACTGATTCTACCAAAAGAAGGGCGAGAGGACTAGTATTTTGGCCTTCTATGTCAAAGGATATTGAGGGAGTACTTTCATCCTGTTCTATATGTAATAGTACTAAGCCACATCAACAGAAAGAACCACTTCAGCTAAACCATATTCCTGAACTACCTTGGTCGACAGTAGCTACAGTCATTTTCAAATGGAATGGTCAACATTACTTGGCATTAGAAGACTCTTATTCAAATTGAATAATAAAAAACAAATGGACTCAGGTATGGCTCCAAGCTCCAGTTTAAAATCACTTTTAATCACAAGATAAAACACAAGCGCTTTCACGATGCTGCTTCATCAGGTGTCAATGATTATTGCCAAGTTACACATTATATACTATCTTATTAACATCACATGACCACACTTTCATCCCACATGACCATAAACTTTATATAACCATTCACAAATCAATAACTTAATATACTCTACAACAAATTCAATAAAAATTAAAAATTGCTTAAAGCATATTATATGGCTAGTAAACAAATAATATTTTTTATGCATCAAATTTTACCTAAATAATGATCTGGATTTTACTTTTGGTCTCAAGGGTAAATAATCATTCAGACCATGTCCTATCTCCCCTCTCAATCTGACTATCCAACTAGCTTCCAATTCTTCCATCCTATTGCGTATATCTCAGTGTCTTAAATTGGTATACACCCTACCTATAGCTAAAATCCTGAACATATGTGTGGAATCAGTGTCCATAATATGCTTGGCGTTCACCCTTTTCCTTTTGTTAATCTGAGAGATATGTTCACGAATCCTGTCCTTAAATAATCTATCGGTTTTCCCAACATAAAACTTTCTGCAGCATAAACAATGTGCAAGGTATACTATGTGCTCACTCTCATAAGTGGCACTAACTTTAAACTTATATAGTTTGTTCTGATCGGGATGTTCAAACTCAGAGCTAGTATCTATAAACCCACAATAGGAACTTTTACCACAAGTTCTAGTACCCATGGCACCATGCACCTGTATATGATTCCTAGGATGACATAAACGTCTCCTTAAAGATTTCATATTATGAAACAGGAATCTAGGCTCCAAATCTACTAGACCTGCAATATCCTTGTCTGTAGTCAGGATGTTCCAATCTTTACAAACTATATCCATATACTTAGATACATCACTAGTATTAATAAGGGAACTTTCAGTTTATCATTATATTTCCTAACATTTCCTTTATATTCTAAACTGTGCGCTCCCGAAAAGTAAGGTCTAGCCCTTGTGTGTCTCATACCTATTATATCTGTAACATTAGTATGTATCACACTATCACTGTAGCCTCTATCCCTTAAATTATTAGTGAACAACTCAACATGCTGCATAAAATCCTGAAAATGTTCATACCAGCAGAATGTATATCATCAGTCCCTTTATACATTAATTTAAGCATAAGGTTATGCTTTAAGTCATTTTTAATTTTTATTGAATTTTATGTAGAGTATATTAAATTAAAGTTTTGTGAATGATTATATAAAGTTTATGGTCATGTGGGATGAAAGTGTGGTCATGTGATGTTAATAAGATAGTATATAATGTGTAACTTGGCAATAATCATTGACACCTGATGAAGCAGTATTGTGAAACCGCTTGTGTTTTAACTTGTGATTAAACGTGATTTTAAACTGGAGCTTGGAGCCATACCTGAGTCCATTTGTTTGTTTGATAGTAATGAAATAATTGAACTGGACTATATTCCTAATGAGCGGTGAAATGGTGATACCAGAATGGAGTGCTTTTTAAGGAATATTGGTGAGAACATTAACCCTTTATATGACCGTGCACACAAAGTTCAAACAGATGCACCTGTGGTTGATATAATAGCATTAAAGAGTCAGTTGTTTGCATTGGAAAAGGATTTATACAAACTTAAACATAGCCAGTATCAGAAATTACATCTTGAGGTATGCCTAAAGGACAGTATAGTACCTCGTGGACTACGCATTTTGAAAATGGCTTCTCATATAAACTGTGACAGTGTACTATTAACTGGATGGCAACAAGTGAACATAAGCTCAAGTCTTCGCTATCTGCAGCTGTTAGCTGTTAGGTGCTGCGGTAGTGTTGTTGCCTCACAGTAAGATGCTGTCCGGTTCGATTCTCAGCTAGAGTGTCTTTTACGAAGAGACATGCGTGAATGGGCATACCTTCGTTGAAGGTTGTGCATCAGGGCTGGTAACTCGGCATGTAAAAATCAACTACCAATCATTAGCGGACCGCTGTGGTGACCCCTAACTGGGAAAAGCCGAAAGACACAACAACATGAAGGTTTAGTTAATTTTTCCTTGCTTTTGTATGAGCAAAGACTAAGTAGGTTGCCTAGTCTCATGGAACTTTACTTTTTAATTTTTCTTGTTGGGGCAGTTAGCATGTACGTCTTCGTATAAAGGATGTCTTCCTTGACTGTATATCACTCTGATACACCTTTGTTTATTGCAGAGTTTTGTAAAATAACATTTAAATACATTTAATTTGTTTTGTTGTAGGGTGACCACTTGATTTTTTTTATTGATAGCATGTTATCATGCATCTCACCTCTCTAGATGTTTTTCTCACCTGCAACTGACCATCAGCTGCCTCCATCACCTCTCCTCATACATCACGTCTACTCGACCTGCCTTATCCTCCACCAACTCAACCTGACCCTGGTCCAGGGCTGGGGAGGAAACAAGGATCCTGGTGCAGCATCAGTCTACATGCCAGGGAACTTGCCCTAATTCCTGTTCCCTCACATCACCTTGGGAGGTGCATGTGTGCTTCTGTGCATGGCTCACCACTCATGTAACATGTTGCTGGCTAGGCTCATATGCTGCATACTGCAGTGAGCCTTTAGGCTACCTTTGTATCTCCCACCTCTCCCTAGGATGGGCAAGATGACATTGGCCTATCACTCCCTTTCTCTCCCTACAGCTGCTCCATTACCTGTGTTGCAAATTGAAAAAAGGCCATATGATGTGCAGCAAGGGCTTTATCCCTCTGCACTTTTTTGTTTGTTTTGCCCATAATTGAGGAAGTCAATCTCCGGAGGTATGCATGTTACAGTTACAATTTCCTCTTTCATTTTTCTAATACATTTAAAGAATACTTTATTATTGCTTCCATCCTTCTAGGTCAAGCTTAGTTCATGGTTAGATTTAGAAGATTTGACATGAAAAGTAAATCATTTCTGTATTTATTGATTAAAATACTAGTAGATAAAGCTTGAGCTATTACGTTTTGACTGCCCAAGCTTCAACTTGCTGATGACCAGAGTTCCTCCATAGGAAATCGAAATCACTGTCTGTGAGTTGTGCCGGAAGCGATTCATTCCCTTTTGGGGGAATTTCCCACCTTTTTGAGTTGGTGCCATCATGGGCTTGGTGTATATATATATACATATATATATATGGATCTATCTTACAACGTCGACAAGTCAAAACGCCGAAAACGAAATCACCGACACCACATAACCGACATTTCACAAACACGAAACCTCACATGCCCGACACACCATAATCCCGACAAGCAACAAACAAAACAAATCCCCGGTCCAAAAAGCACACACACAACACAAGCACACCAAAATCCTTACAAACCAACACTAAACCTCACATACACAACTACCTACAACCTTAACCCAAACCCTAACCCTAAGGTCCGCCACTATCGCACACTCACCTAACCCGCCCCTAACCCTAACTCACTTAACCCCCTAACCCACAAACTATCACAGTCGCACACTTACCTAGCCCGCCCTAACCCTAACTCACTTAACCGCCCTAACCCACAAACTATCACAGTCGCACTTACCTAGCCGCTAACCCTAACTCACTTAACCCCTAACCCACAAACTATCACAGTCGCACACTTACCTTACTGACCCTAACGTCCGTCACTACCGCATACATCCACAGCCTTTTCCCATGTCGATGTTCTCAGCGTCGGGGTTTTGATCCGTCGGTCTTCTCCGTTTTCGATCTTCTGGCGTCGGTGTTCTCGCTGTCGGCGTTCTGACTTGTCGACGTAGTCAGATAGACCCATATATATATATATATATATAGATATGTGTGTGTGTGTATATATGGGTGTGGTGGGGCTTGTCCCCATGTCAGAGGGTGCAAGTGGGCTTGCACTGCTGCAAAAAACTTTAAAAAAGTGATCTTCGGTGAGACTTTTTTTGGCAAATATAGTCTGGGGATTCTGATCCTCGGTATATTTACTTTTGTCTCCTCATAATGGAAGCCTATTTATTTTATCAAAGTATGTTTATGACTGGGATAATTTTTGAAATCTAAAAAATTATATTTTTTTCTATTGTATAGCATACTAATTTTGTGATTTCTCCCACAGCGCTTATAATTTGCCTGTCTATTTGCAGCTTACTATGATACACTCATGAGTACAGAAAATAATGATATAGAACTCAGTGAAAATACCTTGAGTGGATTTATTTATTTATTTATTTTCAGTTTTCAGTTATTTTAGGATCATAGGACGTTACTAGGCTATTGGCCCTGAGGTCCTTTCAAGCCTAGCCAAGAATTTAGCCCATGTTCTAACAAGTCAGCATCCTATGACACTGTCCAGCAGGGACATAGGTGGAATCCCAGGGATGTATTTTCCGTTCCTCATCCAGTTATGCAGGTTGCGCTTAAAAAAGTTTAATGAGATACTCTGCTTTACATGGACAGAGAGTCTGTTCCACAGAAAGGGTGGGGGGTCTCTGGGACACAAATCTGTCCTGCCAACAATTCCTATTGATTTCACAGACCAGGCTGAGGTCTCACATGCTGGTTACTTGAGTAGAGCTTGACTTGTGGATATGCAGCAGTCCCATCGGTGTGGGGTCTGAGATTGCTTTGTATGCCAGACAGAGGTCACCTCTGAGGAGTTTGTAGGAGACTGAGTAGAGGGATAAGGCTTTTAGCCTATCTGTGTAGGGTAGATGTTTGAGGCCCTGGATTCTCTAGGTGAGGAATCTCTGTGGTCTCTCCAGCTGCTGCATGTGCTTTGTGAGGTACATGCCGAAAGGGGTATTGTATTCAATAACCAGTCTTATAAGGGAAAGATACAGGGATGTTATGATCACCTTGTCCCTGGATGAGATACCCTTACTAATGAGGTGGGCCATCTAGAAAGCTTTCAGTACAATGGAGGCAATATGGTGGTCAGAAGTTAGTTCACTATCAACCTGGGTTTCCAAGTCCCTTACGACTGATTGCGTGCTTAGTGCCTTATTATCAATGTGATAATTTGTGGGAATGTCATTCTCCCCAAAAGGGATGATGATGCATTTTTTGGCATTCTGTCTGAGGCCATGTTTCTGGCACCAGTCATTTGTTTGAGTGAGATCCTCTTGGAGGATGTCCACATCACTAGGGGAATTGATGACAGCACCCAGCTTGCAGTCATCTGCAAACTTGGTCAGCCATAGCCCACTAGATTTGGCCTGCACCTCTGAGAAGTATATCCTAAACAGCAGAGGCCCCAAGACCAATCCCTGGGGTACACTGCTTGTTATGGGTCTACTACTTGCGGTGGCTTCCCCTGTTTTGACTAAGTGGGTTCTATCAGTAAGCCAGTTTGCTACCCATCTGTTAACATATGGCTTGATGCCTAGTTGAGAGAGTTTATCTATTATACCTGAGTGGGGAATAGTATCAAAGGCCTTGGCCAGGTCAAGGTAGGATGCAGCCTGGGATGTTATCGGGTCCCATGGAGGCTGTATTCTTCTGCCTTTGAGAGGGCAGTGATGACTTGCTCCCTAGAGATAATGGGAGGGGTTAGGTACTGGAGATGTTCTGTTTTACTGATGGGAGCCAGAGGAGTGAAGTTTTCACTGAACCTGTCTCCCAGCAGGTTGGCTATATCTACAGGGTTTGTGTATGTGGTGTCCTTGACCACCAATTCTGAGCAGATCTGGGTGCTTCCCTTGAGAGTGTGGACATATGTGAAGAAAGCCTTATGATTGTCTTTAGTGGATGTGGCCAGTTTGGACTTGAAGTTTGTGTTGGAGGATTTTACTAGTGCTCTTATTTGCTTGTTCAGGCTAAGGACAGGTTGCTTCCAATTAGACACCTGCTCCTTCTTAGTCCTGGACAGCAATTTTTTTTCCATTTATTATAGAGTTTATTTATTGTAGATGTCCACCAGACAGCTTTACTCTTCCTTGAGGCAAATGATTTTTTCTGTCTGCTATTCCTGATTCCATGCAGCTATATAAATGCTCATATAGTACTTTGGTGTAAATTTGGACATATGTGCCAATTTCTATGGAGGGGGAGGGGCTGTGAAGCTGTTTATACCTTCCCTCAGGAGGTTGTAATCAGCTTTGGAGAAGTTTTTTTTGTTTGACCCTAGCTGGGGTGGGGTGGGGGTGGGGAGTTGGGGGAGAGGGTGACTTCAAAAGTGACTGCTTTGTGGTCGGATCTTACCAGGGATGGTGACACTTTATGGATGCTGCAGTGGTTACTCATATTGGTTAATACCAATTCCAAGATATTTTCACCTCTTGTGGGGGTGTCAGCCAACAGGTCCAATGCATTTGCATTGACACAATCAAGATATCTCTGGCATTTGTGTTTTGGCATGAGTATTTCTTCCAATCTATGGTTGGATAGTTAAAGTCACCCAGGATCAGAGTAAAGGGTTGAGTCTTGATAGATTTGATAAGGTCCAGGTAGGTGGAGTGGGCATCTTGAGTCTGAGTTGAAGGCCTGTAGCTAGCTATGATTTGAACAGGGGTCTTATCAATTTTTTCCTGAGCATCATACTGTTTGACACCAAAAAAGAAAAAAAGCACAGCGACATTCAACCTTTTATTAAAATAACGATAGTCCAGCAAAGCTTTCGGGTTTCCCCTTCCTCAGTGCAAAAGGTTGAATGTTGCTGTGCTTTTTTTCTTTTTTGGTGTTGAGCTTTATATAAGCGCACTTTACAGCAGTGGTATTCTTTGTTTTTGCATCATACTGTTTGACCAGCCTAGAGGTGTGTATGTCTTTTATATATATTGCAACTCCACCTACTTTTGTTTTGCTGCCCACGGCTTGGGGTCTGAATGAATGATAGGATGAGTAACCTGGTATGGCTGGGGTGCTCACTGCAGTTTTGAACCAGGTTTCTGTCATTGTACATATGTCAGCTTTTTCCAGAGTTAAGAATGCTTGCAATAAGTGCAGTTTCATGTTTAGACTCCTACGTTTAGCAGCAAGACCTTTAATTAACGTAATTAACGTTTTGATGAAATTTTCATGTTGGTAGTTTTGACCTCATGCCATTGCCTAAAAAAAGGCATTATGGGGGAGGCAAGAGCCTTTACCAGGAGCCTGAAGCCCAAGAGAGACAGGTGCAGGCCATCTGTGGCAAAGCTTCGTGGCTTGTCAATCATGTCATCCCAGGCTGTCAGGTACTGGATCCCCTTTGAATGACACCAGAAACTAAGCCAGTTGTTAAAGTCAATCATTTTCCATGGTAATGTTTGTGAAGGTTGATTTATTTGTGCTGAATTTTATTTTGCTTTTCGGTTAAAGATGTTAGCACCATGATTTGTGCTCATTAGAGAGAATATAATCATGAATGGGAAACAGAAAGCTCCAATGTTTGCCATTATGATAGGTTCATAGGTTCATAGGTTCATAGGTTTATACTAGGCTATCTGCTCTAAATTTTTATAAGCCCTAGCCCAAATTATTGGCTTACGCCACCCTTATTATATAAAAAAAAAGCCTTGCCCCCCATTGCTTTGTGCCTCTGTCAGATGAGAGACACCAGGGTATGAAACTCGGGTAAACCTCACTCTCTCCATAGATTCTTTTCTTGAACAGAGTCAGCGAGGTGCTCTGCCTCACATGGACCGGGATTTTTCACAGCATACAAGTTAAGTCTCTGATGGAGAAATAAATTTATCCACGTGTCCTATATATATATCCTTGCTAAGTCGCTTTTGGTGCATCTGGTGGTTGGTGGATTTGGATTTTTGAGGCATGGAGATGGAGCATGTTTGGGGTTGGACATGGCCTTGTAGCACATGTCACCCTCACAGCTGACTGTAGCGGTATGCGACTGAATAGAGGCCAGGTTTCTTCAATCTCTGAGCAGCAGCTGGAGTTTCTTTTTATCCTTTTACCTTTGATGACTTTGGGAGTCTGTTTCAGATGTCAAATAGGGCATTGAGATACATCATTGGGGGCGGCATTATGGGGCGATAAGACATCATGACAGGGAAAGATACTGGGAACAATCCTTCCATGATCCTGGATGATCATCCTGTCAATTCTGTAGAAGGTCAATGTGGAGGTGTTTAGCTATGGTTTTTCACAATGTGGTAGCAGGTCCTGTAAACCTGCCCCAGGTCCCTGAGGTCCCTCTCTAGGTCTTAGTCCATAATTGCCACTTGTGGGGTGGGGTATTGGGGTTACCCTTTGTTTTTCGAGAACCTATATGGTAGCTTGCTTTTTTGCTTGTTTTCCTGCCATGGCTCTGGCTCAGATATCTGTTTCCGTGAGTCCCTATCTCCCTTCTGGAGTTGCTTCTTGCATTCAACCAGTATCAAGTCCAGTTTGCAGTTTGTCATCACTTGCTCCCATTATTAAAGTCCTCCATGGGAGTAAGTACCTGCCAAACAGGGATGCACAACCCCGGCATAGGGACCCACACCACTTGATGACTACCAGGACCGACTTGACCAGGAGAAGCAGCTTTGCAACCCAACCCTCTTCTGTCCTTAAGCTTAGTGCCAGCCCCAGTTTGTGACATGGTTTTTACATTTTGGATGTATTTTTTTTTTATTATACCGAGTGGGGGTATTGTGTGCCTTTTTGCAAGGTCAAGGTGCTGGTGACTATTTTGCCTTCATCAATGGCTCATGTGACTGCCTTTTGAAGTCAAAAGCCAAGTTCAAAGCTCATCAATGTCTGACAGCTGAACAAAACGGGTTTGGTCCATGCAAAATGATCCTCTCATCCTTTATCTTGTTTTACTTGTCCATTATGTTTGCCTCTAGACTAGAACTAGACTTTTATTTGGCTTGTGAGTGCGGTAATTACCAGGATGCACGTGGGGAGCCACCTGCGTTAGGAGGACATTTTGAGATGCGTAGCTGCCTTGTATGTGAGTATCCCTGTGATTTTTATGCTTAGCAGCAGCTCCTCATTTGACAGGTCATTGGTACATTTATCCTGTGTAGCACACACATGGGGACACCATCGAGGGAGCACACCTGCTGTTTTTAGATGTTTAGAGAGCTCTTCACCTCTTGATCTTTCCTGAGGGGAGAGGGAACCTGTCTGCCTGAATTGAGTCTAGTCCTTTAGGAGGAGGGTTCAGTTTGGGATTGAACCTGTTTTTGGATGGGTTCTGAGCATATGGTTTGGTTCCTTTTCCCAGGTTTTGTAGATGTTGGGAGTATTCCCGCGATTGTCCTTTTTGTTTTGGCAACACTTTATCTCTGAAAATTGCGATAGTGCTGTCCTTTGAATCCATGGCTTTTTTTACCACAATGACTAGTTGATTTTATTTTTTTTAGTCTTTTATATTTTAATGACCAGGGGTTTTGTTTAATTTTGTTTAGGGTGTCCACTACTAATAACGCTTGTTTTGTGGAAAGAGTCTTACCTAAGATGTTTCCCTAGTTGTTGAACTTCAGGCTAGTTATTCCAAATTGTTTTGATTAATATATTAATTTGACATCTAAGCAAATTTATTTGATGTTGAAAGCTTTAGCAAGTCATTGTTTAATCTATTAAATTTCTTTATAAGTGTGATGATGTGAGGTATTGCCAGCTATGTCATGAGAAGCAGGGCAGTGGATGCGTAACATATGCCAGCATAGCTAGCTGGAATTTTTTAAAGAATAATATGCCATTTGTATATCAAACTGATTTGTACAGGTGCTCGTGTTGAAAAAGTATTTGTAAAGTTGCTTGTGTTAAAAAATGTACCAACAGTGGGGCCTGCTGAAGTGAAAAACAAATACACCTGTATGTCAGACTGTATTGTAACTGTTAGAATTAAAATATTGTAACAAATGATACTGGAAGAGAAGGGATTAATCTCAGTCCAGCTAACTTTGAAAAATAGTCTGAAATTAAATGACCTGGAAGGCCATAAAGATTGTATCTTACAATTCTGATTGCAACCAGAAACAAAATGTCTGTGAAAACAAGTGCTAGGAATCCTGCTGTATTGTCTTTAGCAGTGAACTGATTGCTACCCTGGAAGGGTGGAAGTGTTGAAATGGTTTTATGGCTTCCAGATGCTATAACACATCTTAGCAAAGCTGTGTTTGTATGGTAACACATATGTGTGAGATTCTGGTTCACTTTCTAGTAAAGGGGGTGGTATGGGAAACAGAAGTCAGATGACCAGATGTATGTGATGTCATTCTGTAAGCCAGCACTGAAATGATGATTTAATACTAGATGAGACAGAAGTCTCAAATCAGTCTGTTTTTGAAACCTGACATTACTCACCCAGTTCATCTTGCCTTGCTTTAGTAAGTAACCAGGGAATAGTAATTCATTAGATAAATCAGGAAATATAGTGAGTTTAGTTAGGTACTATTTTTCTTTATCCACGTGAATCTGGTCATCTGTGTTATTTTAATATTTCCTGTGTTTGAAACTCTGGTGTTTATTGTAAATAGATATTTAGTGTTTTCTTGTTCTTTTCTTATTTATTATTAAATATATTTAAACTTTCCATTGTGGCTGGTCCTTTAGAGAATATTTTGACCTTTGACAGTTGTTGTTGTGTCTTTCGGCTTTTCCCGGTTAGGGGTCGCCACAGCGGAAATCCGGTCCGCTAATGATTGGCAGTAGATTTTTACATGCCGAGTTGCCAGCCCTAACACACAACCTTCAACGAAGGTACGTCCATTCACGCATGTCCCCCACACAGAAGATGCTCTAGCTGAGAATTGAATGGGACAACGTCTTGCTGTGAGGCAACAGCGCTACCGCAGCACCACCACCGCAGTATTTTAACCTTTGACAGTACTTATATTTATTTGGTGACACTGTGGCTACTTCTGAAAGCCTTACTGCATTGGTCAAACACTACCATTTGTATTAGTATTAATTTTACTCATTAGAATTGGGTACCCTTCTAAGAGCCTTAGAGTAGCTGGCTTTGGAGTGTCCTGGTGGCAGTGTCTACCTTATAGTATGGGCAGAGAGGCACAGTTAGTAAATCTATGTCAGCCTTTCACAGGTGTGTGTGTGTGTGTGTGTGTGTGTGTGTGTGTGTGTGTGTATGAAAATCGAATCTCAAAGAGTGCGTGTGACAGCAACTTGGAGCAGGGACACAGAGCACTGGTTTCACAGAGAGGGTAGTGGAGGACTTGGCCTGGGACACTCAACTGAGGACTTAACTCTATTGCTGTGCCAGTGGGAATTCTTACTGGGGGCCTGGAGAGAGAGAGAGAGAGAGACAGATGGAAACCCAGACCCCATACTGAGAGTGTTCCCTGTGTGCTTTTAAGGGAAATTGTGCTTGGTGCAAAGAGCTGCATCTGGAAATAATGTGTGTATCTATCTTTGTTTCAAGTGAACGACCCTCACTGGTGTCAGTAGTGAGGATTCAGTCTCCTTGATTATTGGCCCAAAGCATGGGATGTCACATTAAGTACTGTATTTTTATTGATTTTTACATCATAGAGTTTACCCAGTAGATGCTCATACTGTTTAGAGGGTATAGAATGTGCATAGTAAGATTCCTATATTATATTTTTAATTCCTATGATATTAATTATTGTATGCATTGTTTTCTACCCCTGAGGTTTTTTTTGTTTTTATTCCTATCTTTTAGGTGTTCTTTTACAAATACTGAAACATCATCACTATTCCATCAGATAATGCAACAATGAAATACAGTGAATTTCTGTGGTGTACTTTAAGTCTTTAAACCAGGTTTCAGTAATGGTACAAATATTAAAATCTATTGGCTTGAAGAAACCTATTAAATCACCCATTGTAATTGTATCTATCTGTGTATCTCTCTACTATCTATCTATCTATCTATCTATCTATCTATCTATCTATCTATCTATCTATCGTTCTATTTTGTTATACTAACAGAGCAAAGCTCATTTTCAGAAGGGTTTCAGGATAAAAAGTTCCTGAAATTACTGTATCCTAGACATGCAGCATTCATAGTACACAATTATAGTATCATATAGACACACAATCACATATTGGGAATGAAACATTTTAACTAATACCTGAATGCAGTAAATGAGTTGAACAACAGTAACAATGTGATTATTTAGCACCAAGATATGAACATGGAAACAATGAGCTTGGAGATAATATTCAGAAAAACTGAGAAAAGCAAAAAAAAATGTTGAAACTCCTGTCATTGCTTTGCTTTGGAGAAATTAAGTTAGCAATAGCAAAACAGGAGAAAGGTTAGGATTTTCAGAATTTTGTGTTATATGATAAGAAAATCTATGAAATCAATCCTGTTGAATGATCAGTTAGCATAAAGAGGCATTTTTTAGCTCAGTGAGGGAGGGAGTCAATACCAGCCATTGTGGAAACGCATCAAAGTTATTATAAACCCAGTTTGGATCATTTATGATATTCTCATTGCCAGCTGAAAAAGGATTGTCATCAATAAGAGAAGAATTAGTAGTTGCAAGGGTTACTTTAATTCTTCGCTGTCCCATTGACAAATTACCATTAACTGAAAAAAGGGCTATGAGCTCCATGAGCACCAGGAATTGATGTTAGGTACCATAATACTCTGCAAAAGTGAAAGAACAGCAGATAGAATGGTACCCAAGGAACTGTAGATAAGATGGGAACCACTGGTGCATTATCACATTTCAACTTTATCATTGCAGATTACCAGAAGGAAGAGGTTAGGCTTCTTCAAAAATATTAACCTTGTGAGGTTGTGGAGATCCCAGGAAAAGTGTAGGGATAGGTCTGAAAACAATATCTATAAGGACTAACCCAAACTTGATAGGACTGCAACATACTTTTCGGATTATCATATGATGCAGCAGTTAGTCACTAGACAGCAATGTTGTCAGAATGTATATCCCAAACTGTCTGTGAAGTTGTGAGAAACATGACAATCATGACAATCAAGACTGAGTCAAACAGACCAGTAAAATTGAAGGATCAGCTGATGTAAAAGCCTTGAAGATAATAAGACATGACATGGACTATGCAATTTGCTGATTAGAAAAAGTGTGGCTTCATGGACTTCTCAGGGGAAAAAGAGGGTCCATAATTAGTTATTGATTGCATTCTTCTCAATGGGGACAAATTCATCCCAGTTGCAGTGGCTGTCTCTTATTTAGTTTTTTTTTCTCCTCCAGTTACTACGACTTATCTGTAGGAAACATGCATGAAACCGCCTCAAGAAAATCTTTTGGTGTAAACAGAATGCAGTTTAATGAACCTTAAGCTGTAATGGTCTGTTTGAACTTCATTCTGATAGAGTTTCTAGTGCTTTGTGCCATAAAATGTCCCTGTGCTGGACCCAGAATTACCCTTGTTTTGGTCAGTCTCAGTTGAAAGAGAAACCACATAAATAAACAGTAAAGGAAGAACTTATTAACTAGACAGGCTCACCAGTTCACTTGTTTGTGTGTCTTTGGGAGGTAGGATGAAATCAGAGACATAGGAAACCCTATATGAATACTGTGACAATATGCAGATTCTACACACAGGGTTCACCAGATGGAAACCAAACCCAAAAGCCAATAATACTAACTTCAGCTCAAATGTGCCACCTTGTTGTATTTATTATAAAGGAAAGTTAAAGCTAAATGCCAAGCTCTCCACTTTCAGTCTCATCTTCTACTTTTTCATTTTTTGCATACAGGAAATGATATGTAGTAACTATGTTCATGATGAACAGTTCATTAAATAAATAGATTGACATGGGCCACACAATGATATCTGATCACTCAAGTTGTCTGCTGTTACGACCAGCTTGCTCTGAGTTTGTAGCAATCAAAAGAAAAAAAAATGGATAGACCTGCAAAAAATGGGATCCACCACATATCTTTGAAACTACTGAGGTCATATCACAACTGCTCAACAACCTGTTGCTCATTACTGAGAGCACAAGAACACAAACATAGAAAACACGTGTACTAATGCTTGCACCATCAACAGCAAATGAAACAGAATGAAATACAGTGCAGAAGCAACCTTCTCACACACACCTTTGTTATTGCTATTCCAAGGTTGCTGTACCTCAGAGAAAGAGTAATGAGTGACAGGCACTGGAGAACATCTCTGTACCTTTCTCAGGTAGATTGCAAGTTTGGAGATGCTAAAAATACGTTAGACTTCAAGTGTTAACATATGACGCTAATGTAAAGCATGCAACAGCACATGAACTACTGCCACCTTCAATGCTCAAGCAATAGTGTACTCTAATAAGTGAATATAAAACACAAAAACTGTTGACCAGATTGCATAGTCAGGCAGTCCAATGAAACACTTACATTTTCTCTGTTAAGCATTTTCTCTGTTAAGCAGAGTAACTGTAAGGAAATTTTAATAAAAAACTTTCCCAAAACTGACTCTTTGATCTTCATAGAAAGCATAGGGTAACAGAGCAACAAAAGGTGAACACATCTAGAACTGTAAATGAAGAAAGAGAAGTTCACCCTCTGAATCACATGACAGACACTCAGTTTGATTAATTCTGCTTCATTCCACACATAGCAAGTATAGTGATGGTACAAAGAAGAGTTTACTGAGAAGCAACACAGTACCAACCCCCATTCCTAGTTCTGCTCTTTTGTCATGTCTAATCCAACTCTACCCCACCCACAACTCCCACCAGCTTAATTTGTTGCATGCACCAAGATAAATAGTGTCTTAATCAATCTCTGCAAAGCACATTGCAAAGGCTAAAACCAGACTGCTTACCATTCTGCAATGACATGGTAGTGTAACTGTATTACACACATACTTCTTAAATGTTGCAAAAAACAGAAATTGTCTTTCATGTACTTTGTAAATTGTAAATTCCCATGGGCCTCTATTACAGGAGATTTAAGGTAGCACACAGTGAAACCTTAGGTTAGTTAGGTTTTTCTTATAGTTTTTTACTAATAGGTTTGTCTATGTGACCTTTTTAATCTTTGGTTTGAGGGTTAGTTGGGATATTTTGCAAACACCTTAATGGTTATGGACATCAGCTAGGTGGAAAGACGCTGTGTTTCTTAGGTATAGCCAAGCAATCCACTTATACTGTGCTGATGAGGTCATAAGAAGGCTGAAATATGCATATCCACAGCTAGTTGGGTTTCGCTTTATTGGCCTGAATGTATCCACAAAGACTTAAAAGTAAAAAGTCGTGGACATTCAGAAGCCATATAGCTGAAACACTTGATGTCCTTAAGGGGTCATTTGCATATATATCCCATGGGCTTCTATTACAGGAGATTTAAGGTATTACACAGTGAAAACTCTAGCTTGGCTAAGTTTTTCTGGGTCTATATTACATGAACGAGTGATCAAAATGTCAAGTACAACATACTTGACATACTTTGATCACTCGATCATGTCATCGAAACCCAAAAACACTGAAAAAAACAAAATCAAAAGATTTTGTTTGTCCCACTCCAAACATACAACACACACACATACAACCAATTCATACAAACCCCTACACACACACACATCACTCAAACACTCAAACACCTACACAAACACACATACTTTTAAAACAAAGTGGGGGGCTTCACCCCTCCCCACACACGCCCTAACTAAATATACCAACTCCGAGATCACTGTACATTGGGGAAAGGGCAATTTCCCAGTAATCGTGCAAGTGATTACTGGGAAATTGCCCTTTCCCCAATGTACAGTGATCTCGGAGTTGGTATATTAAATAAAGCAGCCTCTTACGAAGCCATTCCTGACAAGGTAGCATGTTTACGTCACATGCTGCACTCACCAGGAAGGTCGACTAAAACATTTCTGAATTCCAAATTTCAACATTTGGAGGTTCCGAGTACATGAACGGTCAATCAAAGTATGTTGAGTATCTTGTACTTGACATTTACTTATAGTTTTTTTTTTTTACTAACTTTGTAAATTCTCTCTTTAACACAATATTGTACAACCACTCAATAAAAATGTGTCTTAATTCAGCCTGGATATGTCTATGCTTCCTTATTTCTGCCTGTCTGAAAAAAAAACACATAGTCTTATCCTCCTTACTTGCAAATACTGATGCTTCATTATCGTTATTCATAGTTTCATAGATTAGTACTAGGCTAACTGCCCATGTGGGCTATTATAAGCCTAGCCAATTACCCCATGTCAGAATCAAACCCTGCACCATGTATCTATAAGGTAACACTAGCCATTATGCCAATGTATTAAGTTATTAGAAGGTAAATTATCAAGTCATCAAATCATCATTACATTTCAAAGAATAATGGCTTCTTGCATTTTACACTTTCTCCAGAGTGCAACCACTACATTCAGAAAAGCATATTCTGAAACCTATCCAATTTTAAACAGCCTGTCTAGAGATTCCAGGGAAGTCAATGTACCACTTTGTGTGCCTCAGTGATCTGAACAAATTTTATTTTGCATAAAATCATAAAATAAGCTCCCAGATCCTAGACTACCAGCGATTTAATTTATTAGCCGAAATCCTCATGTAGTCAATTCATTTATTTTCTGTGTAGCTTTATGTGCAACACTGCTTGCCACAGATTTCAAAGGCCTATGGCAGTATACACTGTTTTTTCCCCCCAAAGCGAGACTTTCTAGGTAGTAGCTAGGTTCTATGAATGGGAAAGGTGTAGTAAAATAGTAAAATTAGAGTTTGTCTTTCTTAATTGGTTAAGGTGCATATCTTGAGTGCCATGAAGATTTTTTTTTGTACTTCTTGCTCCTGCTGCCAGCTTCCCGCTTCAACTAAATGAGCAATTCATTCCATCACCACTAGGGGCAACGTTCAGCCAAGAGGACCATCATTAAGGCAGAAATGTCTGCAACCCCATGCATGTTCAAATGGTGTGTGCAATGGGCAGTATACGCTTATCCCTCATTTCCACAAAAATGTTGCTAGCAAGCATCGCTGCCCACCAACCTTAAAGCACAGAAGTGGTTTTCCTGGTTTCTTCTAGTAAAATTTCATTTCCCTGGGTACTCCTTGAGTACCTGCAACCCTCCCCCCAAGATAAGCCACCCCCCCCCACCCTCCTCTCTCACCCTACCCACCTTCTCCTGGGACAGGGATTCAAACAAAGCTCCATCCATCTGAACCAGGCTTGAAAATATAGTGACACAGCTGCTTCTATAGGAGTTCTACAGGTTAAGTATGCTAAAGATTTTATTTACTTTAGACAATACTAAGATTTTTGATTTTTAAAAAATAATTTCTAATGACTTTATACACTGGATTGGAGGGTTTAAGGTCTAGATTGGATGGGGGGCTGACTGGAATTTGGCTGCAGTGATGTAGTCAGCAGTATGGCCTGGGTTTCATGTCTGGCTTTGGAGGTGTCATTGGTAGCTCTAACTGAAGTGCCTGGAATTCTACTTTTGCTTTCATTTTTGTGTATTTTATTGATGCAAGGAAATTCCTCAAGTCTTGTAGTCGAACTGAGAGTGCGTAACTCACAAAATGCGTTCTTTAATAACGATAAACAATAACAAATAAAAAATACATACATCAAGCGCTTTCATCCCGAATAAAACAAGACTTCATCAGATCTGATGAAGTGTTGCTTTATTCATGACAAAAGCACTACATTTGTTTAATATTTACACAACTCTGTCTTCAAGCCTGTGACTGTATTCATGTCACTGTTAACATCTCTCTGTCTCTCTTTATATATATATATATATATATATATATATATATATATATATATATATATTTATACACACGCACACACACACACACACACACACACACACACACACACACACACACACACACACACACACACACACACACACACACACACAATCACACACACACACACACACACAGATATATACTCATTTTGTATACTTTTTTTCTTTTTTATAACAGTTACTATAACAATCTGTTGGTGGGATTCATGCATCAAATTCATGTATTCATGCACCAAATTTGAGAGAGACTCATAAACAATACTACACAATGCAGTAATATTCTGTATACAGTGTTCCCCCATTGTGCAGACACCATACTCAATGTATGGAGCACCTGTGCTCTTGACCCCTTCCCAACCATCTCTATAATTCATAATCATGCAGACAGCTCTGTGCAGGTGGGTCCATCTCCCATAATTTAAGTGACCAGAAAGATATACTGCGGTTGCAAGCATGTAATACAAGAGACTACGCCTTCTGTTACATCAAAGTGTTGCCTATTATTACTTAGCAGAGCAGCAATATTTAGTACAGATTATAAATAGCAGAATAAAATGCACATTTCTGGGTGGGATCAAAGTACTACCAAACCTGCTGTCATCTTTGCTGCAGTTTAACCTGTTACCACAAGTGTCACATTATTCCCCTAAACTTGTGACAATGCAATGCTCCTTCTAGTGGTAGCAGTCCTGAAACTGGGACCTCTCATTTACATAGAGGCCTAAAATTTACGTTTACAGTCTTGGGCAATGAGATGGCAATCTATGACTTGCTCTTGCCATGCTTGCAGACAGTTATGCACCAGTCTGGAGTGGTGTGAAGAAAAGTATGTTGTGTTAACATGCAGCTTGTGAGGAATGGTGCTTGGAGCCCATACCAGTGGACAGGCACTCTGCTGCCCTACCTTATCTATAGGATGCTGAATATGTATAGAACCTACAGAAAAAAAGCCCTATGTTCCTCTGTGATACAGGTGCATTTAAGCTGTGTACTGTGTACTGTAAATACATAAAGCTGTCAGCTTAAAGTACCACCTTTAAATATAGTTTTCCAAACACCTTATGTAAATAAACCATTAAAGCATCAACATTTGTCAAAACAAATAACCATGATGTAGAGAAGTTTAAAGCAGAAGACATGATTTAATACCTACGTAATACCTGTGTAGCAATGTGCTTCACAACTTCATTTCTAAATAACAGGCTGCGTGTAGCTACATGTTGCTAGTCTGTATGTACCTCCTTAATCCCTGCTAAGTTTATCAAGCATGGAACAGTCAAGTTCATATAAACATTATTGTTTGTCCACTAACTTTTACAAGATGTAGTATTTTTAATACCAGGTATTACCAAACAATATTTGCATGCATCTTGTATTTCCTAAATAAAGTAACTCGTATCATTAGATGTTGTAGGATCATATTGGCACAGACGTAATGCCATTTACAGTCATATCATCTGCTCCTGTGTTTAGTACATATAATCTACTACATTTGTGAATGATTCAGAAAAAAAAATCTGTTTGTGTCTGTGCACTGCTTGTTGTTAATACAATAGTGTTTACAAACTGCAGTAAGGATAGCCGCTCACCACAAACCATTTGGGCCCGAAGTATGAAGGCCATCTATATGGGGGGGGGGGGGGCATGTTAGTAGGGAGGTAACTAATGGATTTGTGGGAGGGGAGTTAGATTGTTAGGATAATACTTTTATTCAAGGCCTCTGTCCATAAGGGACATGGGGGCCAATACAGGGGTAAATTTACAATTCCCCATCCATTTGTCAAGGTTTTATTTGAATAGGGTCAGGGATGAACTCTGTTTTACATGGATGGGGAGCCTATTCCATAGCATAGGCATTCTGTGGGACACATATCTATCTCTCCAGCACATTCTGTTTATGTGACAAGTGAAGTTCACATTCCTGGATCTTGTGTTTCTGGTACTGTTTGTTTAGCACATGTGCAAATGATCCATTAGGGCTGAGCTTGAGGAAGCCCTGTAAGCGAGGCAAATATCCCCTCTCAGCAGCCTGTAGGAGACTGAATACACAGACAGAGCCTTTGGGTGATCAGTGTTGGAGAGGGTATTTGTGTCCTGATTTCTGCTTGGTGAGAAACGTTCGTGGGCATTCCAATGTTGCAAGTGCCTGGTTAGGTACCTGCCAACAGGGGCACTGTACTCAATAATAGGTCTGATAAAGACCGAGCAGAGTGGTATTATAACTTCTTTGGACCTGGATGCCATACCCTTATCTGTAAGTTTGGTGGCATAGAATGGGTTCTTACTATCTTAGCTATGTATGCGTTGGTCAAAGGATAGATTGCTGTCCACATGCGTTCCCAGATCTCTTACTACTGGGTTGGCTCTGGGGTGTTTATCGATTAAGTTATTAACTTTGGTTGACAGTTTCCTGAAGAGCATTATAATGCATTTTTGGCACTGATTTTTAGGACCTGTTTCCAGCTCATCATCATCATGTACCCAGGAGACAAGATGGAAGGGCAGTGCAGTAAACACACTTGGCTTTGGATCCAGTCTACTGCTCAGGAGAAGGACAGGCTAAAACTAGTTTGGGAATTGTGCTGAGGGAGAGGCTTCAGAAGACAGTGAGGGATTTCATCAGAATTAGTGACAGATTCATAGCAATCAGACTCCGGGGTAAAGATAGGGCGATTTTCATAATCTCAGTCTATGCCCCAAAGGAGGGTTGTGATAGTGATGAAAAGAATGCATTCAGACAGCAGTTTGAGGCCTTGGTATTGATAATGGGTGACCTGAATGCACATAGGACAGGCAGAACAGGATATGAAGACTGCCTGGGTCCACACAGGTGGGGCAACAGGAATAAAGAATAAGAGGTCATTCTAGACATTTGCCTGGCAAATGGCTTGATGGTGATAAACACATGGTTCAGCAAGAGACAGAGTCACAAAATCACATACAGTACTGTCCAACATGAAACTCAGGTAGACTTCCTCCTAGTAAGGAAAGGGAACTGGGGTCGAATTAAATATTGCAAAGTCAGCCCACAGCATGAAACACTGGTTGCTATAATCAGGTGCAAGAAGTGGTCAGAGAAGGCTCTAAGGTCAACAGAGACCAGGCTGTACACCTGGAAGTTGACTGGAGAGAAAGCACAACAGTTCAACGAATTACTCAGGGCTCTAGTACCTTAAGAAGAAGAGGAAATAGTTGGAGCTGAAGAAGAATGTCAGCACCTCAAAATAACACGTGTGGACTAAAGAGCAGATATGTGGCTGAGCCAGGTATGGAAATAAGGTACATAAGGAAAGCTGGTAGTGGATACAGAAATCCAGGAAGTCATCAAGAGAAAGAGGGAGTGCATGAAAAAGTGGGAGATAGAAAAGACAGACCAGGCTAGGAAGGAATATGGGATGACTAGCAAAGAGGCTAAGAGAGGTGCTGAAATAGCAAAGTACAAGGCATCAGAAACCCTCTACCAGCTTCTGGAAAATGACTCAGTAGATGGCACAGAGAAAGTATATCAGGTTGCAAGCCAAATACAAAAATATAAAAAAGATAGTCAGACACACTTCATAGTGAATGCCAGCAACTACCTGCTCACCAGTCCACAGGACATCAAAGGCAGATGGATGAAGAAAACCCCATAGAAGATGTACTGCCCCAGACACAACCTACAATGAGAGAAGGGAGGGAATGCACCATAGAAGAAGTAAGAACAGCACTAAATAAAATGAAGTCAGGGAAAGTAACAGGCTCAGATGACGTCACAGCAGATATGATGATGTTGTGTGCGATAGGGGAGAAATGTCTCCTGAGTATACTCATAGAAATATGGAGAGAAAGATATATCCCAGATGACTGGAAAATAAGCATACTAGTGCCAGTGTTCAGGAACAAAGGGGGCATTCACAACTGTGGGTAGTACAGAGGTATTAAACTCCGATCACTGCATGAAAGTTCTGGAGAAGCGTAATTATGATGAGCAATTTGTATTCAGATTAGGATGCAGCGCAACTGACCCAACAGAGACAGATACTTGAGAAGAAGCTAGAGATGAGGAAAGAGTCCAACTGGGCATTCTTAGACTTGGAGAAAGCATATAATGAGGTCCTAAGAAAGCTGATTTGGATAGTTCTATAGTGGTTTGAAGTCCCAGAAATATTGGTGGAATTAGTCTGCTTGGTCTCACAAAGGGGTTTCCAGTGGTAGCGGATGCATCAGGGTTCAGCTTAGAGCCCACTTCTGTTCATACTGGTGATAGACTACATTTGTAAACAGGTTGGAGGGGACAGATCAACAAAGTTGCTGTACGCAGGCGATGTGGCATCACAGGCAGACTCTGAGGAAGATCTTCAGCAAAGGATAGGGAAATAGAATGCAATTTATTTATTATTTATTTAGTTTACATTTGTTGACTGAGATAGTCCGACTGGATACATGTCCATTTTCAGCGGAGGCCCGGGGAGAAAAGCTCCACACAGGAATGTGATATATACAGAACAACAGACAGACAGTTATACAATACATAAGACACACTGTTTATACAATTTTTAAATCAGAAATGAGCACTATGCAAGTGTGGGACACAAGATAGAAGATAGAAATATGAAATTCTACATTAGCTCATTTATTGTACATAATACAATTATGGTATAGTTCTTGAATCACAGAGATGATGCTAGTCAGGATTAAAGCATGGGCATAGCCAGTATGATTTAAAGTATTTTTTCAGACTTTCTTTGAATACTATAAGTGAGGATTCTAGAGTACGGTCAGTGGGGAGTTGATTCCAGGTTTTGCTGACCGAGTTGGCAAACAAGGCATCACCAGCCGAGTTGTGGGACTTGAATGTATGGACCATTAGTCTATTGGCTGAGCGAAGTTGTCTGAGGTTACTATATGGGATGAGAATATTTTTGAGTGTTGGTGTATTATCAGGGTGGTAGTGTTTTATGAGCTACTATGAGCTGGTTAAAATGTAGTAGGGAAGGTAGTTGAAGCCACCCTAGAAGATTTAGATTGCGACAGTGGTGTGTCCTATAAGCTGAACCAGTGGAAAATCTAGCGATTTGGTTGTAACAGCGGGATAGTTTGTTAAGTTCTGTTTTGTACAAGTTTGTGAGTAGAGGGGAGGTGTAAAGGAGGGTGGATAGGAGATGAGAATGGGCAATAGCAGTTCTTGCAAGAGGAGTGAGGAATGGTTTGAGCTTGTAAAGCGATCCAGGATTTTGTTTATGTTTTTGATGGTTTGATTGACATGTGAATCGAATGCTAGGTTATTGTCTACTATAACTCCCAAGAGTTTGGTTTGGGCTTCAGGGGAGCTATTGGTCCCATTATTAGATATTATGGTAATGGTTGGAGAGTTGGACCTGCAAGTAGGAGTGAAAAGGAGCAGCTTAGTTTTTTTAGGGTTTAATATCAGACATCGATTAGTGAGCCAATTTTCAACAGTGTTGAAAGTACTCTGGGTTAAAGTTAGTAGATCTGCTTGTGAGGTGGCTGAGCAGATCAACATGGAGTCGTCTGCATATTGAATACATGTTGCTTTAGAGATAACGATGTAGACATCATTAATAAAGATGGAGAACAGAAGGGGTCCTATTATAGAGCCCTGTGGGACTCCTAAGGTGATGGGTAGGCAGGATGATAGCTTATCCTTCTATGGGACGACCTGTTGATGTCCAGATAGGTAAGATTGAAATCATTGGAGAGAGTGGTAGTCTAAGGAGAAGGCTTTCAGGGTATGGATGAGTAGCTGATGGTTAACCATATCAAAAGCCTTGGATAGATCAAGAAATAGTGCAGAAGAGAGTAGGTTGTTATTACGGTTGTGGTTAATGACTTTAGAGAAAGAGAGAAGGCACATGGGATGAAACTGAGTACAAATAAGACAGTTATAATTGCAGAAAATGGGGAAATCAGAAGAAGCTGAAAAATGAGATAGAAGGGAAAATAGTGGAACAGGTTAAGTGCTTAAACTACCTGGGAAGGTGGTTGAAGAGAAGGGAAGTCTGAATGAGGAGATCAAAGCTAGTACTAGAGGGGTTGCAGCCAACTGGCACAAAGTGTTATGCATAATGTATAACAGAAGAATGCCAAAGAAGCTGAAGATGTAGAAAACAGTGGTGTAACGAGTACTACTGTGTGGTACAGAAACATGAGCAGTAAAGGCAGTTCAGTTGCTGAAGCTAAAGGTGATGGAGATGAAGTGCCTAAGATGGGTGGTAGGGTGCACACTGTGGGACAGATGACGAAATGAGGACACAAGAGCAGAAGCCAAAGTAGCTCCAACTGCAGAAAATATCAAAGAGAACAGATTTCAGTGGTTTAGGCACATATGCAAAAATGCATAAAACAATCTGGTGAAGAAGATATGTGAAAGACAGGAAGAATGCAAGAGTAAACAGAGGCATCCAGTAAAGAGATGGATTTGTGTGACAGAAAACCTGTGATGGGCAGGCATGAGTGTCCAAGAAGGTAAAAGAGTGGCATTGAAAAGAGAGAGATGGTGACTGCTGATACAATATCCCAACCCCATGTAGGAAATGGTAAAAATAGGGGTTGATGATGATGATTTTAGGTCATGGCTTTGGCACCAGTCATTTGTTAAACCCTCTCACAAGATATTGGTGTCTTGGGGGGAATCTATAATAGCTCCCAATTTACAGTCATCTGCAAACTTGGTGAGCCAGAGGCCTTGAACGTTAGCCTTGACTTCTGAGTAGTAGATGCAAAACAGGATTGGGTACAGCATGGAGCCCTGGGGTACTCTGTTGGTGACCAGTCTTTTGGTGAAGGTGGTCTCACTGATCCTGACTTCTTGAGTCCTGTCTGTGAGCCAGCCAGAAATCCAGTAAATTATGTATGGATTTATGCCTAGCTCAGAGAGCTTGTCAACAATGCCTGAGTAGATTATTGTATTGAATGCGTTGACCAGGTCAAGATATGCAATATGCACTGTTTTACCCTCATTCATTTCTCTGGAAACCCTCTCAAGGAAGTCGAGCAGGTTAAATAGGCATAACCTTCCCTTAGCAAAGTCAAATTAGGATGGGTCTAGTGTCTAGGCATGTAATGGCTCCAGGGCCATTAGTCTAGTACACACCTATGAACCTATGAACAACCCATCAGGACCATTTGACACACTCTTCAACAACTATATTTTGCCACCATCCTTGTTTATCATTTTCATGATAATTCATTCCATGCTTTTCATGTTAGGCTTATTAGAATGATGTCTCTATTGTTCCCTAGGTCTGTTGATGGCCCACCCTTGTGGAGGGGGATGACTGTTGTAGTCCTCCATTCACTTAGAATGTAGCCTGTTTCAAGGCTGTTGTTGAAGAGTGTGTCAAGTGGTCCTGATAGGTTGTTCATAGGTTCATAGGTGTGTACTAGACTAATGGCCTTGGATCCTTTACAAGCCTAGCACTTAAAATTGCCCCGGCATCATGCCATCCGACATTAGTTAGTTTCCAGAGCCTCTATCGAGTAGAACCACTGGAGAGATCCCCAGGGTGAACTTCCTATTGCCTATCCACTGGTCAAGGTTTCTCTTGAAGAGGGCCAGTGAAGTGCTCTTCTTGACATGTATTGGAAGTCTATTCCAGAGCATGGGTAGTCTCTGGATTATGAACCTGTCCCTCCAGCATGTTCTGTTAATCGTGGTAATAAGGTTGAGGTCTCTGGAGCATGTGGTGCAGGAGGATTGAGATTTCTTTAGATGTAGCATTTCCAACAGAGCTGGGTCAGGCATGGTTTTGTAGGTCAAGCAGAGATCGCCTCTCAGTAGATGATATGAGACGGAGAAAAGCTGGAGTTTTTTGAGTCTGTCCATGTAGGATAAGTCGTTAAGGCCTAGGATCCTCTTTGTGATGTCCTTTTGTGGTCTCTCCAGCTGTTGAAGGTGTCTAGTGAGGTACATGCCAAATGAAGCATTATACTCAATGAATGGTCTAATGAGGGAAGAGTAGAGAGAGAGGCGATAACCTCTTTCTTCCTGGATGCAAAACCCTTGGTAATGAGATGTGCCACATAGAAGGATTTTCTGACCACAGTGGCAATGTGGTGGTCGAAGGAGAGGTTGCTGTCAACCTTTGTCCCCAGATCTCTTATAACGTCTTCAGTGTTCAGTGGACTATTATCGATGTGGTCATTTGTGGGAACTGAGTTTTTCCCAAAGGGGATGATGACACATTTTTTGGCATTGAGCTTAAGGCCATGGTTTCGACACCAGTCATTTGTCTCGGTGAGGTCTTTCTGTAGAATGTCTGCATCAACTGGGGAGTTAATAATGGCTCCCAGCTTGCAATCATCTGCAAACTTAGTCGGCCAGAGTCCCTTTATGGTGGCCTGAACTTCTGAGAAGTAAATCCTAAACAGGAAAGGACCCAGGACCGATCCCTGTAGGGCTCCACCTGTGACTGATCGGCAGTCCAACTTGGAGTCTGCTACTTTCACACTGTGAGTTCTGTCTGTGAGCCAGTTTGCAGCCCATCTAGTGACATAGGGGTTGATGCCTAGTTTGGTGAGTCTATGTATGATTCATGAGTGGAGAATGGTATCAAAGGCTTTGGCCAGATAAAGGTAGGCTGTATGAACTACGTTGCCTTCATCCACAGCTCTGGTGGCTGACTCAAAGAAGTCAACCAGGTTGAGCAGGCATGATCTACCCTTCACAAAACCAAACTACGTTGGGTCCAGAGGTTAGAGATTCCCTATGTCCTCACTAATTATGTCCATGCTTATGCATTCCATAGCCTTCCATATCAGACTTGTCAGATACTTCAGGTACAACTAACATTGTGAAAGACAACGATTCAGGTCATAGCCTGCTATATATCCCCAACCATGTCCCAAGACTCCCACTCCACATTCTTAAACACCCTGGAAAATATTAGAGTTCAACTCAACACCCTCATACTGGGTGATTTCAACTATTCTCCATTAACTGGGAAAACTATTCATGCACCAATTCACTTGCCCAACGTTTCCTGGAATTCATTGATTCCAATGCCCTGGACCAGCTCATTCTTACCCCCACTAGAGGGAGCAACATCCTTGACCTAATTATTACTAACATGGTGATTGTTGCTCTACAATAGTCAGTTCCTCCCTGGTTAGATCCAGCCACAAACAACTCACAAGCGTCGTGCCTGTGAGTTTGAGGTAGAGTAAATTTCTCAGTCCATAGAAGGTTGTGTTTTTAGACTGCTCAGGAGGCAGCTGGGGATGTTGGTGGGACCCAAAGAGTGCTACCAGCTGCTGGAGGTTATTTCATCTGATGGAGCTTAGGTGAGTGGGAGTGAAGTTTGAGCTGAATTTATCAGTAGATTTGCTATGTCACTCTGATCAGTGAAGGTGCTGCTGTTCACCACCAGTTCTACACATGCTTTGTGTTAACTTTAAGATTTCAGACATAGCTGAAGAAAGCCTTGTGATTGTCCTTAGTCTGTAAGGCTATCCTGACATGTATTTGGCCTTTTTGGACTTATTTAGACCTCTTAGTTTCTTGTTGGTGATTACCAAATCCCATATGTTTTAACCTCTGCTTGGGTGTTTGTGTTAATGAAGGTCAGGAAGCACTGTGCCTGTGAGTTTGACGTAGAGTAAATTTCTCAGTTTATAGAAGGAAGTTAAAGTCAGTCATGAACAGGGCATTTGGTTTGATGGTGAGCACCTATAGTAGATTTAAGTAAGAAACATGAGACTCTAGTGGCATAGATAGTGACCTGTAGCTAGCCATATCATGATGGGTCTTACCTATGGTGATATGCATGTAGATGAGCTCCATGGTATCATCCTGTTTAACTAGCCTGGAGGTATGTTTGTTGTTAATGAAGATTGAGACACCTCCACCTTTGGACCCAGTCGCTGCTGTTGTTTGTTGAAATGTGTGCAAGGCACTGTGCTTTCTATGGATTTAAACCAAGTTTCAGTAACACCACAGATGTCTACATTCTCCAGAGTGAGCAGGGATTGAAGGGCGTGGAGTGTTTTGTTTAGTTTCCTAGCATTGCGCAATAACACTTTAAGGGTGCTTGGAGACTTTTTTACTATGTTGGTAGTTTGGTCTTTTTGGCATTGCCTAAAAAAGACTTTAAGGGGTTTTATAAAGTTTTGCCAATATCCAAAAGCCTAGGAGGGAACAGGTGCAACCTATCCTTGGCAACGCAACATGGTCTGTTGACCATGTCCTTCCATGCTGACAGATATTAGATCCCCTGGAGTGACACCAGAAACTAAGCCAGTTGTTAAAAATCAATCATTTTATGTTCATACTGTGGCATCATCCTTGGTGAAGGCAGAATGGTGTTCATGGCAAAGCTCATACCTGTTTGTGACACATATTCCAAGAGATCCATTATATAGTCCAATGAGGTACATCTCAGGTCATTTAGACCTACATAGACTATGACAAAATCTTGGTTGCAGTGATTTGAGTGCATGTCTGATATGGCAGCTCCAGACAGGCAACTAGCCTTTATCTTCTTGTCTAACCTGGTGAGATGGGCATCTGTGTGCAGCACAATATTCACACTATGCTTATAAATACATCGCTCTAGCATTTTTGGAAATTAATTTTACATTATCTATGTCAGATTTTTTAACTGCTAATATACCTCAATTGTTAAATTCTGTGAATATAATAGTCACTACTCTCTATTGTGATGTGTTCCATAACTGCCAAAACCTCTTGTCACTGCTATCTCCAGAACATGTTGCCTGAATTTTTCAGTAGCTCAGCAGTGGCATTGCTAAGCCCTTATTTAAACAGCTACAGTTGCTTAAATGACTGCAATACATGAACTGGAATATTATCAGAGGATCTTTTTTTTGGTTCCTTAATCTTGCAAGAGCTTTTTTGTGCTGTTCAACTTTGTTTTGAAAGGGAGCGAGTGCAGGGGACTGCCCTGGGTGCAATTTTCCTTAGCTACCGCTCTAGTTATCTCCCTTGATCTCCTCTGAAAATGGGGTTTCTCAGCTGGACATTCCTGGTCAACAAATTTAAATAAATGCAAATTGTTTTTATAAATATAATAAAATAATAGCCTGAATACTGTAATGTTCTCATATAGAGCTTTTCTTCTCAGGCCTCTACTGAACATAGATCATGTCTCTAACCAGACTACACTAGCTAACGCAAACAAATAAAAGATGTGACTGTTCTTCTGTTTGGTGGAAAGAAGAGCCATTTGCTTATGGCCTCACAGAAAGTAATTTTTGTATAGGCATGCTTAGGAGACAGAGACGTACAAAGTGGGTGATGTATTCTGCACTGGTGTGATCTCTGTAGCTCAAGAGCATTACAAAATATAAGCCAGGTGTAGGTGAAATAGGACTAAATGGAATTCTTGAGACAGAATGAACTTCCACTACCATATATGTTTTAAAGCATATCTCAAAGTACTCCTAAAATCTGTTTATTCTCCATATACTGCTGAGTATGACATTATGATAGCTCTTTTATGCAATACTACAAGTTTTCATGCGAGCCTGTTAAGTACAAAGACCCAACTTACAGTTTCCTCTTATCTTTCTCAAAACAGTATTCTGTTACATTAGGCTGTCTCTTTAAAGGCTATATGTAAATCATTCATTATTTTGAATACCCTTGTTTACAAAGTTCTAGCTTAGACTTTCTGGAAGTGAGGTCTGAAGAATGGAGCACAGTATTTCATGGGGGTGATCTTTACACGGATGTCTTTACTTTGCTCTTTCTGGTGGTTATGCTATTTTTTCATATGAACATTGCACCACCCTTAATGACTGCATTACTAGATGCTTTTACACAACACAGTAACTGGGGGAATATACACATTGTGAAAATTGGTAGTTCTCTATGTTAGCTACACACAGCCTATGGAGAAAGACTGTAAACAACAGAACCTTTAACTTGCCTGACACACACACCCTTCAACCACCACTATGTGACACTGTACTGGTCTGGTATGTAGGTTAATCTTGTATGAAGTTTTGATACAAGTCATAAAAAGCAGCATAACCCTAGATTTAGAAATGTACTACTTAGTGCATCTGTGTGTGTGTGTGTGTGTGTGTGTGTGTGTGTGTGTGTGTGTGTGTGTGTGTGTGTGTGTGTGTGTGTGTGTGTGTGTGTGTGTGTGGTTCTTTTGTGGAAGTGGAGTTTGCATATTGTCTTCCTGTGTAAGTTAAACATTATTTTCTTCTCTGTATTTATAACCCCATTTCATTACAGATTTTTGGATGCCACTAATATTACAGTGGCTGTGCAAAACACACCTACAGACCAAGATTCTTCTGTATTTCAGTATATAAATCCCTGGAAACTGTGTCTGTTTGCTGCTCATTACACTTTCTGAATTATAAACCTTGAATGAAACAATTTATTTGCAAAAAAATTTGTGTCAGGTCATGAAAAGTAATGGTATACGTTGTATATTACTTACCATTCACATGTTCAGACTTTTTATTCTGAGAATTTACAAACGGCTTTCTTTAAGTCAAATGAAATTCCCAGTGGCTTGTATTCTTTTAAGAGCATTTAGCTGGGTAGTCTATAGATAAACCATGCCACAGGCTTAGATACAATATTAGAAATGCATTCTTCAACCTGGCTTTTCATGGAAGTTATTACATGTGTTGACAGGAACCCCTGTTGTTCACTTGCCAGCACAAGCATTCCTCCACCTGTGAGGTTTCAGGCACTTTTCTACTGGCAGGTGGCTTAGTAGTAGCCACTGATATCACTGGACATCCATGCCTCAACAAGGTAATTCCTTTTTTAGCCCGCCCCAAATACCACACACACACACACACACACACACACACACACACACACACACACACATTGAAAAACTCAAAAAAGTAATGTCAGTTTTGCATCACAGTCCCTACTTTGTAAAGAGAATTCACTGTTTATGTTTCCCATGTTGAGATAGAATAAAGCTCTGCACATTGTGTCTACTTTTCAGTATTAATCAACATGTATATTAAATGGGATTTTTAAATGAACATGACGGCCTGTGTTTCTTTTATACAACGACCACCAAAGACAAGAATGTAATTGATGTAAAGGAACAAAAAAAACTAGGAAGTAGAGCAGATTCCCATTCATGATTATAGTTTCAGCAGGGCCCTTGTAAAAAGTATTACCTTTACATTTTTCTGCAGCTACAACTACTTATGTGGTGGCAGATTTGGTGTTTACCCCTTTTAAGGGGCTGCAGTTCTCATATGCTCATAGCGGGACTATGCTTTCCAGGAAATATTACTGACCTCTCCTCATCCCACTGTTCTGCCTCTGAATATAACTCATGTCCATTAGAGTTTTATGCAGCTGGCTACATGAGGGAGAGTGCTGGTTACCTGGCAGAATGAACTGCATGCTATAGAGTCATAGCTGGCAATGACATTTTCTAAAATGAGTGCCAAGCAGAGTATAGGGGTCAGCATCCCTGTCCTTTCCATGATCAGTGCTTCGTGCAGTTGTAAGTGGCTGCAGTGTCAGACACCATCAGCCGTTACCTATCACAGTACACATGGAAATAAAGCATGCACTTCTTACATGTGACAGCAGTGACCTCTCCCTATAAATGCTACAGACTTTCATGTTAAGCACTGGCCTGACCCAACTACAGGTCATCTTCAGTTACAGTTAGATGAATGAGGAATGTAAAGCTCAGAAGCACAGTTTGGGCAGTACTAAGTGGGGTTATTTAATGTAGAGCCTTCATGACTGTCTGTCCTCTAACATAAATACGAGGTGCTGACATGTACAGTACATCACCACCATGCCTGTCTCTGTTAAAGCTTGCATCTCATGCAGTGATGCAGTATGTGCAATGCCTGTGTGTAATGAAACATGCAGATATCAGCTATAGAGCTCTCTGATCTTGTATCCCAGGCTGGTATGACCCTGACCCTGAGTAGCATCCTGCCCTCACCAAGAATGATACCACAGTATAAAGAAAAAATTATCAATTTCAACAACTGGCTAAGTTTCTGGTGTCATTCAAAAAGGATCCAGTGTCTGTCCGCCTGGGATGACATGCTCGACAAGCCACGCTGCTTCACTAGAGACGGCTTGCACCTGTCACCCTTAGGCTTTTGAATACTGGCCAAGGCTCTTGCTACCCCCATAGTGTCTTTTTTAGGCAAGGCTCAAAAGGCAACCCCACCACCATAAATAGCACAAGTAACAAAAAACTGAGGGTAATGCTACTCAATGCCAGAAGTCTAAACCTCAAAATGCATGCACTTGAGGCACTCCTCAATATGGAGAAAATCTATATATATGCAGTAACAGAAACCTAGTTTAAGGCTCCAGAGAGCACCCCAGCACTACCTGGCTACAACTCATACCATACATTTCGGCCACAGAACCTGAACCGAAATATAAAGGCGGGGGTGTATCCATATTCATCAGGGATACCCACACCTCCAGGTTAATGGCACAGCACGATGCTTCAGAGATCATCCACGTGCAACTAACAATGGGCAAAACTGCAATTCAAATTGTAGCTTGCTACAGATCACCCACCATGTCCCAGGACCCCCATTCCGCATTTCTGGAAATACTGTGAAATATAAAGGTCCTACCAATCACCTAATATTGGATGATTTCAATTACCCAAACATTAATTGGGAGAACTACTCAAGTACTAACTCCCTTGCCCAACATTTCCTAGAATTTATAAACTCAAATGCCCTGGATCAACTGGTCAACACTCCCACCAGAGGTGACAACATATTGGACCTGGTCATCACCAACATGGGCGACCGGTGCTCCACACCGGAGGTCAAACCCTCACTGGTTAGATCTGACCATAAACAAATCACTTTGGATATCCAAATTCTGCCCCCACCTTTGGACAAGGAAACCACTGTGAAAAACTTTTCAAATGCAAACTTCATGTTACTTAAGACCGAGGTGGAAAGTTTCAAAGCCCCCATGCTAAAGGATAACATTGTCCAAGCTGCAAAATCCTTTACTAATGCATTCTACGGGCACCTATAAGAATGTATGGATTATGGATCATGCTATCCCAAGCAAAACCAAGACTCACTCCTCCAAGAAAAGGAAACCAGTCTGGTGGACTCCTGCCATAAACAAGCTATACAATAGAAGGAGGAAACTAGTACAGAAAAGAGTCAAATCCCAAGAAGGGAAGACATCCCTGATCAGTATCAGCAAGAAACTACAATCCCTCATAAAATCATCCAAGGTGAGTTTCGAAAGAAAAATTGCCAAGGACTCCAAAGATAACCATAAGGCATTCTTTAACTATGTCAAGAATCTAAGTGGCAATGCTCAGATCTGCTCAGAGTTAGTGCAGAATGGTACAAAATACACTGAACTGACTAATATTGCCAACATCCTGGCAGACAGGTTCAGTGCAAACTTCACCCCCCTCTCACCCCCAAAAGGGCCCATAACCATACCAGAAGAATGTAGAGCTCCTGAAATCACAGACACTCTGGTTAAAACAGCCCTCTCTAAAGCCAAAAACACAGCATCAGTGGGACCGGACGGTGTCCCAGGCTGTGTCCTACATGAGCTCAAAGATGAACTAACCCCTCACCTAAACACACTGTTCAAACTCAGCCTTTCCACAGGTTATGTACCCATAGAGTGGCGCACAGCAACGGTTATTCCACTCCACAAAGGTGGAGCCACAACAGACCCTGGTAGCTATCACCCTATAAGCCTGACTAGCTTGGTCTGCAAGGCTATGGAGCACATCATCATGGAACTCATTAACAGAGACAGTGGGAACCTCCAAACACTGGACCCTACCCAGTTCGGCTTTGTTAAAGGCAGATCATACCTCCTAAACCTGGTGGACTTCTTTGAGACAGTTACCAAGGCTATAGATGAGGGAAAGGTGGTACACACAGTCTACCTAGACCTCGCAAAGGCCTTTGACACCATTCTCCATTCAGGTATTATAGACAAGCTCACCAGCCTGGACATAAACCCCTACATCACAAGATGGTTGCCAACTGACTTACGGACAGAACCCACATGGTAAGAGTTGCGGGAGCTTGGTCTGACTCTAAACTGGTTACAAGTGGCATTCCCCAGGGCTCAGTCCTAGGACCCCTCCTGTTCGGCATATACTTCTCAGAGGTACAGGCAAGCACAGGAGGACTATGGCTGACCAAGTTCACAGACAACTGCAAACTAGGGGCTATAATTGACTCTCTGGCTGACACAGACATCCTCCAAAAGGGTCTCACTGAGACGGACACCTGGTGTCAAAATCATGGCCTCAAGCTAAATGCCAAAAAGTGCATAGTCATCCCCTTTGGAAAAAACAAAGTACCCACAAACTACCACATAGGTGGTAGTCCCCTAAATATGGAAGACATAATAAGGGAGCTGGGGACCCAAGTAGATAGTAAACTCTCCTTTGATAATCACACTGCCAAAGTGGTTAGAAAATCCTTCTAAGTGGCACACCTTATCACAAAAGGGTTTGCATCCAAATCAAAAGAGGTCATTGTCCCCCTCTACTCATCGCTCATCAGACCCATCATAGAGTACAATGCTCCATTTAGGATGTATCTTACAAGACACCTGCAACAGCTGGAAAGACCACAGAAGTACCTCACCAAGAGGATCACTGGCCTCAAACAGTTGCCCTATGCAGCTCGACTGAAGAAACTCCAGCTGTACTCGGTTGCATACCGCCTACTCAAAGGTGATCTCTGCCTGACATACAAGGCCATGTCCAACCCAGAACTGATGGACATGCTCCACCTAAAGAAAAGCTTATCCCCTCAAGCCACACACTCTAGGGATCTAAACCTCACCACAACAATAAATAGGACATGCTGGAGGGATAGATTCCTGTCACAGAGACTTCCCATGGTTTGGAACAAGATTCCAATCTACATTAGGCAGAGCTCCTCGCTAACACTCTTCAAGAGAAACCTTGACGAGTGGATGGGAAACAGAAAGTTTACCCCGGGGATCACTTCAGTGGCTCTGCTGGACAGAGGCACAGGGAACTAATCTAAGGGGACGGCGAAAGCCAATGCATTCTGGCTAGGCTTATAAATGCCTTCAGGCAGATAGCCTAGTACCTAGCTATGAACCTATGAACCTATAGAAATAAAAAGACAGTGCAGAAATGATGCAGAAAATCAGTAAACAGCAACATCATTCACCATCACATGCTATGGTCTTGGATAAATGTATGCTCTGTGTGAAGTCCTACCAAGAGCATTTATATACATGCATGGAATCAGAAATACCCAACAGGAATAAATTATCCTCTGCAAGGAAGAGTAAACCTGTCTGGTGGACATCTGCAATAAATAAACTCTATAACAAAAGGAAAAAAGTGCTGTCCAAGACCAAGAAGGAGCAGGTGCCCAATTGGAAGCAATGTCTTCTTAGCCTGAACAAGCAAATAATAGCACTAGTGAAATGCTCCATAGCAAACTTTGAGTCCAAATTGGCCACATCTACTAGAGACAATCATAAGGCCTTCTTCACATATGTCCACAGCCTCAAAGGAAGTACCTAGATCTGTTCAGAACTGGTGGTCAAGGACACCACATATACAAATGCCGAAGATATAGCAAACTTGCTGGCTGACAGATTTAGCGAAAACTTTACCCATCTGTCCCCCCATCAGTAAATCTTGGCATCCCCATTACCTGCCCCCTTCCCCTTATATCTAGGGAACAGGTCATCACTGCTCTCTCAAAGGCAAAAGATACAGCCTCCTTAGGACCCGATAACATCCCAGGCTGCATCCTACATGAACTCAGGCAGGAACTTGCAGCACCATTAGACACCATATTCAACCAAAGCCTGAGTACTGGCTTCATCCCAGCTGAGTGGCAGACAGTCTCTGTCATCCCTTTACACAAAGATGGAGCATCCACCGATCTGGGAAATGATAGACCCATCACCCTAACTATCCTGATCTGCAAGGCCATGGAACGGATTACCATGGACCACATTAATAAGAGCAATGGCAACCTCCAAACACATGATCCCACACAATTTGGCTTTGTCAAGAGGAGGTCATGTCTGCTAAATTCGGTCAACTTCTTTGAGACAGTTAACAAAGCCATGGACGAGGGGAAGACTGGGCATACCACCTACCTTGACCTTGCCAAAGTCTTTGACACTATTTCCCACTCAGGCATATTAGATAAACTCTCTCAACTAGGCTTCAATCCATATGATACCAGTGTGACGATTGGGAGAGATGGGCAAAGGCTGCCAGCCTAGTCAAATAGAATTTGATATATAATTCTGGCATTTGTAAATAAATGTAAAATACAGGCATGTTTCCTGAGTGTAAAAGAATAGGATGAAATGTGGAACTGCAAAATATGTGACAACATTTCACTCTACTGGCACAGTGAAGCATGTTGTGACCCTTTCATGTTATAATTCGGATCCAGTGCGTCTGGATGAAGGTTTCATGCTCATTGTTTTAAGGGTAAAGTCTATGACCAGAATTTACATGTGGATGGTGCTTTACTGCTCTGGTTTCTGATAGAATATACATGTGAAATGTCTTCTATTATTGTAAGTTTCTGAGCAGGTGTTAGATTGCTAAATAATGCAGTTTATTTGTCTGGGAAAACCTAAGTGTCAACATGATGTAATTTTGGAGGGCCTTAGAGGCATGCTTGTTAGTAATGTTTAAATACTATTTCTCACAAGAGACTGGGAGCATTTTGACTTTGGACATCCAACTTATCAGCACTCTGCCTAAGCTCACATGTAAGTTTCTAGCACTGTGATTTCTTGTAGGAATAGTTAAAGCTAGTAAAGATTAATTAAGTATTTTTCGTTGAAATCAGACCTGTCCTACTGTATTATTTTAAGTTTTTGTGTGATCTCTGAACTCTTAGATATCTCTGTGGTGTAGTAGTTTTGTCTTGTGTTTTAATTATTTATTATTAAATATTTTTAAATTCTTCTACCTGTGGCTGGTTTATGTAGAGATGAATTATGCTTTAGAGTACATTATATATTTATAGAGTTTACCATCTAAGCCCTTCCAATAAACCTTAGACTGAATAGTCACATGACCATTGGATAATAATATTGCACAGTAATAATTGGACACCCTTTTAAGGGCCTTTTAGTAGCTGATAATATTAGCTGGGTGGTGGCAGGGATTACTACAGTATGGTCTGGGTAAAGGAGCACATCTGGAGAATCTGTGTCAGCCTTTTCCAGGAGTATCTGTGAAGTTGTATAAATACTTATATCAAAGTGTGTGTGTGTTGTGTCAGCTACTTGGCAGGGACATGAAGCACTGGTTGGACAGAGAGGGTACTGGAGGTTTTAGCTTGCCCAGCTAGGCTGAGACCTGTACCCTATAGCTGTGTCAGTGGGGAGTTTTATTGGGGACCTGGTGAGCAAGGGAGCAACCAGCCCCAGACTGACTGTGATCCCTGTGTGCACTTAAGGGAAATTGTACTTTACTGTGTGTATTAGTTATCCTTTCCTCTCTTCTAGGAGACAACCTCCCTGGTGTTAGTGGTGAGAATTGAGGCTCCTTGATTACTGGGCCAGGGAATGGTCATCACAATCAGATGGGTAGCAAACTGGCTCACTGATAGAACCCACATAATCAAAATAGGGGAAGCCACCTCAAGCAGTAGACCTGTAACAAGCAGCGTACCTCAGGGTTTGGTGTTGGGGCTTCTGTTATTTGGGGTATACTTTTCTGAGGTGCAGGCCAAAACCAGTGGGCTATGGCTGACCAGGTAGATGACTGCAAGCTGGGTGCTGTCATCAATTCCCCTAGTGATGTGTACATCCTCCAACAGGGTCTCACTCAGACAAATGACTGGTGCCAGAAGCATGGCCTCGAGCTGAATACCAAAAAAATTCATCATCCCTTTTGGGGAGATTGACGTGCTCACAAATTATCACATTAATAACAATGTCCTAAGCACTCAATCAGTCATGAGGGATTTGGGGGCCCAGGTTGATAGCAACCTTACTTTTGACCACCATGTTGCTTCCGTGGTACAGAAAGCCTTCTACATGGCCCACCTCATAAGTAAGGGTATCTCATCCAGGAACAAGGAGGTCATAACAGCCCTGTGTTCTTCCCTTATAAGGCCCATTATTGAGTACAATGCACCTTTTGGCATGTACCTCGCAAAGCACATGCAGCAGCTGGAGAGACCACAGAGGTTCCTCACCAGGAGAATCCAGGGCCTGAAACATATACCTAAAAGCCCTATCCTTCTACTCAGTTTCATACAGACTCCTCAGAGGTGACCTCTGTCTGGCATACAAGGCGATCATGGACCTAACCTTGATTGGACTGCTGCATATCCACAAGTCAAGCTCCATTCGAGTAACCCACACACGTGGCCACAACCTGTTCTATGACATCAACGGGACTTGTTGGCGGGACAGATTTGTGTCCTGGAGACTCCCTCATCTATGGAATATACTTCCTCTCCACATCACGCTGAGTACCTCTTTACCCCTTTTTAAGAGTAACCTGGATAACTGGATGGGAAACAGAAAATATACCCCTGGGATTCCACCCATGTCCCTGCTGGACAGGGGCATTGGGTGCTGATTTGTCTAAACATGGGCTAAACTCTTCACCTGAGGGCCAATAGCCTAGTAACCTCCTATGATCCTATGAGCCCATACATGTTAAGCAGAGTGCCTCTTTTGCCCTCTTCAAAAGGAACCTTGATGATTGGATGGGAGAAAGGAAATTCACCCCGGGGATCACGTCAGTCGTCCTGCTAGACAGGGGTCAAGAGAAGTACATAGTGTGGGAAGAAATAGCCAGGGAATTGTTATGGCTAGGCTTGTATAGGCCCTAGGGTCGATAGCCTAGTACCCACCTATGAACCTATAAACCTATGAACCTATGATCCTATGAAGACTGCGATGGGCATGCATGCACAGGCAGTAACCTTGTCTTTACATCTAGACACTATGTTTTGGGTGCACAGGTGCTGCACATTTCCTGTGGTAATGTGACTTCTTTCTTAATTCTAAGCAATCAACTTCTCTCTTCAGCAAGTTGCTGAAATCAAAATAATAGCCAAAACAACTAGCATTTAAAGAGCGTCAGTGGAATGAAAAGCACAACTACATGAAATAACTCCAGGATCTTATGATTTGCTGCAGAATCATCATAGATGTATAAAACATTGAGAGGAAGTAAGGCTAAAAGATGACTGTTGTCGAATTAAGGAACCAGCGGTTAGCAGAGATACCCCACAGCTAGTGTCACAATGCCACCTTGAGACAATGTGTGGGTTATTACTTATGATTCCTCATCCTTAGTCCAGCTGTGAATACAGCAGTTGTAGCTCAAATGTTAGCACTGTCCATCTTACTGTAATCACCCCGTAGTGCATAATGAGTTAGGCACATATCAGAGCAGTGCTGATGGATGTCTCTGTCTGGTTTACTTCATAAACAATAGGGGCCCCTGCAAAGGCATTAACTGGGGACTATAAATCTGTTAAACTAGAAACATATGCACCACTGTCCTCTGACAAACCTAGTGATAACATGGAAGAGTAAGAAAATATTATTGTTTTGATATGCTTGTGAAATGTAAGCCAGAGTTGTGAGTTTAATGGGCCATATACATATAGCATGCTACATTACAGATCATTAAGTGATCATAGTAGACATGGTGAGCTCCTACTCAGTCCTTGAAAAACTTTAGTGGCGAAAAGTTGTATATTGCTTATTGAAGGACTTTGTACTCTACACTCACAGACACACATGCATGAACACACACATGCACACACACACAAACTCACACACATATGCGCACACACACACACACACACACACACACACACACACACACACACACACACACACACACACACACACACACTCACACACACACACACACACACACACACACACACACACACACACACACACACACACACACAAACTTATTAGTGTGTTACAAAAACAGAATTATGTCATGCATGCTAGATAACTGTTGTCAGTTTGGCCTGGTGTAACACTACCTCACCATGATTTTTGTTTAATTGAGGCAGCTGCATGCTTACACACCCATAATTTCTCTCATACCTGAGTTTCTGGCCTACTGTAAAAGCTATCTAAATAATGGCATGACTTGGTTTCACCTAAATGTGTATAGCATTTCTTTATGTGCTGGGACCAGTGTCACAGAAGACATAGAAAAACAGAACACACCAGGCCTTTCAAAATTTGTATGACTTTGATCCATTCCTTTGTGTACTTGGATTTAGCCCTAAGTATGACCCCAGATGATATTTGACTAGATGCATGGGAAGTGAAGGAGCTGATGTGGAGTGGTCACAATGAGGCAATAAACCAGTTCATTTCTGTTGTGGAGGAGGGGTAAACATGTTGGGGAGGCTTGCCATAACATGCGGCCAGTGGAGACCAGGTATACAGGAGGCTGGGAACTATCAGGCAAAACATGCAGGTGTGGATCAGTGGGGTGCACATCACTGGGGAAATAAGGTATTTCCCTTGTAGTGCTTCACTGCACTTCCACATGCAGCTGCATGAAAGTTGGCACATTCCTGGGACAGGGCCACCACCAAGCTGCTCCAGCCACCATGCTGAAGTACAACAGCTCAGGCATCTTCCTGCTCCACTCTCCTTGTCATAGAGCACTAAAACTTGCAAAGCAGAGAAGCTTCTTCCATCTGGTGACATGCAAACCACCCTGCAAAGAGCCATGGTAGAGTATCCCCCAGCAGTAGTGGTCCTGGGATCAAAATGGAATTATGGAACATGGGAAGGATCTGAAGGCATTGATAACTTCATAGTTCTTAGCCAAGCAAAGAAGGGTCAAGGGATTGGAAAATAAAAATGGCATGCTATTAGTTCTTTTGTTTCCACTCTTGCTCATGGTGTCAATGGATCATTGTGATCATTTTTGGGCATTCACTCTTGTATTGTGTTATTTTTTTTGTTCCACTCCACCAAAACCATACAGGCTTTAGAGACACAGAGAGAGGGAATGAAAGATATGTATATATGTGTGTATATATATATATGCTTACATTCATAAATCACACTGCAAAAACAACATGTCCACCTGCAGTATGGTCATACACTGTAAAGGCTATGGGTGGAATACCAAATGTCATATTTAAAGCTACTCCAAGTCACTCCAGTGAAATTCCTGTCTATGAAGCAGAGTCAAAGTAGACATATTAGTAGAATTTGAAGTACTTTAGAATAAGTGTGTGTGTGTGTGTGTGTGTGTGTGTGTGTGTGTGTGTGTGTGTGTGTGTGTGTGTATTTAACACACCAGAGGTATTTACAGATGTAGAGAACTGTTACAGAGTTCATTCATTATAACATTTTAATTACTATTTTTTTACTAAAATGGTTAACATTATAAGACTCTAACGTATAGAAAATTTTGCAGATGATCACAGCTAGAAAACTTCTTGATATTTTCAGAATCCTAACATCATTAGTGGCTGACAGGATTCACCTTACCATTGGTAAAATGTGTGCTAGCAATGCTGAAAATGTGCTTATCAGTCAAATAACAAAATAAATACTTCATTTCCTGAAACCAGCATACAGATACTGATATCTTATCATTACTAGTAGGCCTTTAATAATCCAGATAGTTGTCATCTTAATGTTCTTTAAATGTTCAATAACAAATTGTCATTCTACTTGGATAAAATGTGAAAAGCCATATAGGTCACAAACATGCTAACAGTCAACATCAGTGCTCCATATTTTGTCACTGAAAATAATATTCAGCAAACATACAACAGGATAACTTCATTTGGACGTTAATAGTAATATTTTGAATTTACCAAACAACTTTTAAAACAGGAAAACAAAATTACTAAAAGCATATAGTGATAAATGTTTTTTATCAACACCACTCAAGGGTCTGAAGAGCTTTACTGGAAAGTTCACCAAGACTCTCACACAACTTTCTGTGAGGGAAAGGTTAGTTTTCTTTTGATTTCTTGCATTTTGTATTACTTTATTGTCTTCTTCTGTATACTGTGGTTTGTTTTCTTTACACTGTTTTACTTGTATTCTGCTTTGAATTGCATATTAAAACTTCGAAAGAGACCACTGTTATGTCTTTTGTGAGTCACAGATTAGAACAAGTCAATTAAGGAGTCACACAGATGTCAGAACAGGTTGGTTAAGGTTAATTATCTGTGAACTGAGGGTGGAGGTAGGATCTAAACCTTCTTTTTAAGGGGCAAAATAAAACATTTCAAAACTTTACTGAAAAAGCTCACCAAGAGACGCAACTTGCTGTGAGGGAAAGGTTAGTTTGCTTTTGATGTCTTGTATTACTTTATTGTCTTCTTCCATTTTGTATACTGTGGTTTGTTTTCTTTGCACTATGTTTTACTTATATTCTGCTTTGAATTGCATATTAAAAATTGGAAAGAAACCACAGCTGTGTTTCTTGCGAGTCACACAGAATTTTTTCCCACCCTTCCACCCTGTTGATGTGTTCTTAAACACAACTGTTTTTCTAGTTGCCTGCCCTTATGTTATTTGACCACATATCTCCTGTCCTCTCCGCTTTCAGTGGCTGTTGTGAGTAAGCACAAAATTATCATTTTAGGAAATCACTCCCCTTCAACTATTTACATTTATTGGCCATTCCACTGTATTCCATAAAGCCAGAAAACAAAACCCACCCCCTTTTAATCTATCTTGCTCTTTTAAAATTAGTGGCTCTCCACTTAGACCGCTAAAACTTTCGTTACCCCCTTTTTCATATCTAGCTGCTTAGTGCACATTGCAGTGTTTATAATATTAATCCATTTTTTTCATCTTAACTTTAAACATCTATTGCAAGACCACCAGTCATTGGAGAGCCCACATTCTGCCTCTTAGTAGTCATCTTGGGATTAATGCTTCTGTTTTCTCCTGGTGAGAGAAGGCGCACAGGGACATTATTTCCTGGAAACTGCTGAGCACCAGAAAGCCTAATAACTGCTTCATAGGTGACAGCTTGTGATTTGTGATTATATTCTACTCCTGGTGAGAGAAGGAGCAGAGTGCATTGATTCCTGATTGTTTCTGGTTGGACAGTGGGTGTCGGTGCTTAACGTTCCTGATTGGTTTGGTTGCTATTCAAGACATCTACCAGGAAAAGGCTACAACTAGCCTACAGAACCTTGCATCATCTGGGACAATATTGTGGATCACCAAACAGGCTGTTGCCTGCTTCTCACCTTGGGATTGGTGCTAACATTTTGCTTCTGGTGAGAGAAGAAGCAAAGGAGCATTGTACCCCAGCAGACTGAAGCTGTGGCAAGACCAGCACTAGTAGTAGCCAACAGTAGCCATTCATGTGACTCCTCTCTTTTCATCATTCTTGACAAGCTAATTCTATGTTTTTAGTAAGTACTGCTTGATTTGTTTCTAACTTCAGAATATCTGCCTAAATACTGCATCCTTAAATTTTCAGGGTCTATGTATTAGTTTCCCCTCAAGCGTTTAGCCATGCCCTGTACAGACTCAGACACCTTTAGTGACATTTGACCTATAAAGGCGCAATTGAAATTTCTCCAATACCTAGTTGCACACAGGACAATTATTTTGCAGTAACAAGCACTGTCCCCAGAGGTGCAAACAGATTACTGCTGACATTTCTTTATATTCTCACTCCAGCTATCTAATCAATAAAAAAGGGTCTGTTGCCATGGATATGAACTTTCCCACTGTCTCCGTTACCAGCTTGGTGGCTATGGGCATCCTGAGGCAATGTAGAAATTGCCTCATGTTTTCTGACAACCAGTTAATTCTCAAATAAACTGATATGGTATGTGAGAGATCTATTTACACACTGTCACTGGAGGCAAAGCTCTTACATAAAAGTACTCCTAATGTCAATAACTTTGTCAGGAGTACACACGCTGCACCCATTACACACAATTCAAAGCAAATATATAGACCCACATAAGCTGAGGCACTTAAATGTAACCTACCTAAACTAAAAAGACCTCCTAGACAAAGTACATGTAACAAATACCCTCAGCAGCCCCAAATGCATTCTTTCAAAGCAACACCCACATCAAGACATAGAGCCACATCTCATGGAGCCTCTACCTCTTAGCTCATAAGACAAGCCAGCACATTCTGGTCATTGGAGACTCCATCATGAGATGCACTGATGTCCCTCTCACCAGGCTGAGCAAGTAGAAAGTCATGGTCAGTTGCTTATCAGGGGCTAGGATCTGCCACATTATGCATGCACTCAGGTCATTGGACCACAATTACCAGTATGACTCAGTCATAGTCTATGTGGGAGTAAATGACCTGAGATGTACCTCCCTAGACTATATGAAGAGAGACATTATAGAGCTCTAGAAATATGCGTCTCAGGCTGGTAAGAGCCTGGCATTGAGCAGCATTTTACCTTCTCCATGGATGATGTCACAGTACAAACAAAAGATGATTGAGTATAACAATTGTCTTAGCTTCTGGTGCTATTCTAAGGGGGTGCAATATTTGTCAGCTTGGAAGGAGATGGTCAACAGACCACACTGCTTTGCCAGGGATAGTCTGCATCTCTCCCCACTAGGCTTTCGAATATTAGCAAAACCATTGTCTTCCCCCATAGTGCCTTTTTTAGGCAATGCCAGACTTAAAGTACTTCTGACATAGCAAATCAAAAGCAGGAAAATCTAAAGGCATTACTACTCAATGCTAGGAGTCTAAACAAAAAATTCCACTCCTTAGAAGCTCTCTTCATCCTAGAGAATGCTGATGTCTATACTGTCTCTGAGACATGGTTTAAAGCCATGGAGAGCACACCAACAGTGCAAGGTTATGTCTTCCACACATTTAGACCAGCTACTACACAGGCAGGGACTAAAGGTGGAGGTATCTCTACTCACATAAAAATATAAATATACCTCAGGGCTGGAGAAACAGGACAATGCACTTGAGCTGCTGCATGTTTAAATCACCATAGGCAAAATCCAACATCACTACCTTGCCAGCTATAGGTCCCCCTCTATGACCCAAGAAACCCATACCATGTATTTGAACTTATTAGAAACACTAACCATCCAACCCAATACCATATTCAAGGGCAACTTTAACTGCCCCACTATTAACTGGGAATCCTATATGACACCAAATGTACAGGCATAGAGATTTCTGGATTTTGTAAACACAAACTCCCTGAAGCAGATAGTCAGTACACCAACCAGGGGTGCAGCCATACTGCATCTGGTCCTTACTAATATGGGAGAGAGCTGCATACCTCCTACTGTAATGTCTTTCCTGGTAAGTTCAGACCACAAAATGGTCTCCTTAGAAGTAAAAATAAAATCTGGATCCCCAGCTAAACCAGGAATATTCAAGAACTACTCTAAGGCTAACCTCCTGCTATTAAGTGATAACTTGGCAACATTTCAAGCCCCCATAAACCCTAAGAACACTGCTGCCTACATGGAACTGTTCACAGAAACCCTGTACAAGCATGTTAATAGCTGCATACAGGCAGCTGTACCCACCAGGAAAAAATACAGAACTAACTCAAAAAATAAGCCACCCTGGTGGAATCACAAAATCAATAGGCTGTATAACAGAAGGAAGTAAATCATAGCAAAAATTAGGAGGTGCAGCACTCAGCAGGATAAAATCACTCTCATCAAACTAAACCAACATCTCAGAGGACAAATAAAGTCTACCAAAGCCAAATTTGGGGTAAATTGGCCTCCCAGGCCAAGGACAACCACAAGGCATACTTTAGCTATGTCCACAACCTCAAAGGCATTGCACATATAGCAAACTTACTGTTCAATAAATTCATCTCCACCCGTATCCCTTTCTCCCCCTCAACCTTCCCTTAGGAAATATCATCAAATATAACTCCCCCTGCTATCACTAGGGAATAGGTCCTTAATCCTCTCTCTCTAAGGCCAAGAACACTGCATCAATGAGCCTAGACCATATCCCAGGATGCCTTCTAAATAGCATGAAACTGGAATTGCTATTTAACTATAGCCTCCAAACAGGCTTCATGCCAAATGAGTGGAGAACTGCAACAGTCATCCCTCTGCACAAAGGTGGGCCATCTACAGTCCCTGGAAACTACAGCCCCTTAAGTCTCATTAGTCTTATATGTAAACCAATGGAAAGAATTATCATGGAAATGACCAATAGTGATATAGTAAACCTCCAGACACTGGACCCAACCCAGTTTGGTTTCATTAAGGGCAGATCGTGCCTACTCAATCTGGTGGACTTCTTTGAGAAGGTCACCAAAGCAATGGATGACAACAAAATGGTTCTCACTACCTACCTTGACCTGGTCAAGGCATTTGACATAGTACCCCACCCAGGCATTGTTGACAAACTCAAGAGGTTAGGCACAAACTCGTATGTCACCTGGTGGATAGCCAACTGGCTCACAGACAGGACCCAGGAAGTTAGAATTGGGGAGTCCACCTCTACAAAGAGGCCAGTCACAAGTGGACTCATTTAGGGATCAGTCCTTGGACTGCTCCTTTTTGGCATTTACTTCTCAGAAGTCAAGGCCAAGTTCAGTGGTCTCTGGCTCACTGAATTTGCAGATGATTGTAAATTAGGAGTTGTCACTGAATACCACACTGACACAAATGTTCTCCAGGAGGGGCTGACACAGACAAACAACTGGTGTCACAGCCATGGACTAAAACTAAATGCCAAGAAATGCATAATAGTATCCTTTGGGAAGTCATCCATCCCTGGAAACTATCATACTGACAACACATCCCTTAGAGTTGACCCTGTAGTCAGGGACTTAAGAACACATATATATAATAATCTAGCCTTTGACCATCACGTCTCTACAGTAGTGAGGAAACCCTTCTATGTTCCTCAACTCATAAACAAAGCTATGGCATCTAAGTCCAAGGAAATCATTGTTCCATTGTATTTGGCATTCATCAGACCTATCACTGAGTACAATGCCCCCTTTGGTATGTACCTAACCAGGCATATCCAACAGTTGGAACATCCACAGAGGTTCCTCACTAAAAGAATACAGGGCTTAAGTAAAATGTCCTATGCAGACCATTTCAAGGCTCTAGCCCTGTATTCTGTCTCCTACAGGCTTTTGAGGGGAGATTTACGCCTGACATACAGGGTGTTATCAGACACAACAAAACAAACAGCACCAGAATTACCTGTTCTAAAGACTTAAATGTTGTCTGTGATATAAATAGGACCTGCTGAAGAGACGGCTATGTATCCCGTAGATGACCCCATCTCTGGAACAGGCTCCCCATCCATGTGAAGCAGAGTTCCTCCCTAACCCAATTCAAGTGCCACCTGGTCAAGTGGATGGGGAACAAGAAAGTCATCCCTCATTTGGCACCTATGTCTCTAATGGACACAGGCAACTTGTAAATGGTTGATCTTCCAGGCCCTAACTTGCAAATGTTTCATCAGAACTTGGCAGAGATTTGGGATGCATGGCTAGGCTTAAAAAGGCCCTTGTGGTCATTAGCCTAGTAAACCCCTATGAACCTATGAACCTATAATCTCATAGCATTGCAATGTCATGACCAGATCTCTGCACCTTTAAAAAAACATTAACCACATGCTCAAATGATTTATTGTTTATGCATATAGTGACATGTTTATTTATTTTTAAGAACAACAAAAGGCAGTGTACAGGCTAACGAACGGCCGCACTTAAAAATTATGAAACAAGTGAAAAAGTCAATAAACGGTCGTACGACGTATGAATAAATACTGTATGTTTCTGCATCCATACTTCATACGACCATTTATTTGCTTTTTCGCTTGTTTATTTATTTTTATTTATTGACATTTTTTAACCGGGTTGGTCTAACTGGGCTTGAGGCCCATTTTCAGTGGAGACCTGAGGAGAAAAGCTCCAAAAAAACCCCAGTTGCATGAAAAGCAATATCGCAGTTAAAAAAATTTAAGCACATACATATATGAGAGATAGTACAAAGATCAAAATAACAACTCTGTTAATACAGCATGAATAAAAACAAAATAGAGAGCTTACATGATATGACAAAAACACATTATTTATACAAAGCAAGCATGTATTTTCATAAGAAAATTATACATTTTAATTGATAAAAAGCAATTGGCATTGGCTAACAAGCGTGGAGTTGTGGGAAATGAGATGAGAGAGGAAAACAACTTAATTAGTGATTTAAGGGGAGTGAAAGGTGTTTATGTTGGGTCGTGGCAGGGACAAGTCTTGGGGTTGAGCATATAGTGTCTTAGTTAATTTTTAAAGTGTAATGAGTGGGTGATGGTACATATGTTTAATGGAAGTTTGTTCCAAGTAAGGGCAACAGAATATTTATATAGTAGTTTGCCAACTGTTTTCTTAGGTTGGTAGATGTCAAGTAGTTGCTGGTTAGAGGTACGGAGGGTTCGAGGTGGAATATAGGTAGAAATAAAAGATGAAAGAGATGGACAGGATGAAGGTTTGTAAAGCATGTTGTGCAGCATTCGATATTAAGATAGTTGGAGCTGTTATGGGAGCTCAAGCCATTGGAGAGAGTTTAGAGCAATACAGTGATGAGCATTGTAAGGAGAGTTTGTGATAAATTTAGCTATTTTGTGGTAAGTTTGTTGGAGTTTGTTTAGGATTGTAGTTGGGATGTTGGTGAGTACTTGGGCGGTATATAGGAGGGAGGGAAGGAGGAATGCTTGTGCCAGTTTGAGTCTAGCATTGTGGGTTAGACATTTTTTATTATGATACAGTAGCCCGAATTTTTGGTGTGTGTTTTTTTTTCCTTGGAGTAAGTGCAAGTTAAGTTTCAGTTTATCATCACTTATTGGACGGTGCAGTGGTGCAATGGTAATGTTGTCGCCTCACAGCAAGAGGTTCACCGGTTCGATTCTCGGCTGAGGTGCCTTTTGTGTGGAGTCTGTATGTCCTCCCTGCATTTGTGTGGGTTTCCTCCGGGTGCTCCAGTTTCCTCCCACGTTACAAAGACATACATCTGGAGCGTTTCTCCCAGGCCTATGCTGAAAATTGGCTTTGTTCCAAGTCGGACTTTCCTGGTTAACAAATGTTACATAAATAATAAAAATAAATAAAATTACAACTTCAAGGGGTTTTGTGTGGGTAGCAGGTTGTATAATTGTGTTATCAGAAGATTTAATAGGAAAGGCATATTTATGGTTAGTAAGAGATCATGGGAGGAAGAGTAAGGGTTTGGTCTTTTTAGGGTTAAGGATGAGTAAATTATCAGACTGCCATTTTTCAGTGAATAGAAAGGCATTTTGGGTTAGGGTCTGGAGCTCGGTCATATTGTTAGAGATAGAGGTAAGTGTGGAGTCATCAGCGTATTGGATGAGAGAGGATAATTTGCAGGATGTGTAGAGATCGTTGGTGAAGACATTAAATAGAAGGGGACCCAAGATGGAGCCTTGGAGTACTCCAGTTGGGACAGGAAGGAATGGTGAAAAGGATGATGGCCATTTGACAGATTGCTGCCTGCAGGATAGGTAACTATTGAACCAGGCCCGTGAGGAAGAAGATAGATTAAGATTAGCAAGTTTAGATAGCAATAGAGGATGAGAGACTGTATCGAAAGCTTTGGAAAGTCAAGGAAGAGGCAGGATATGAGTTTGTTGTTGTTGAGGGCTTTGGCTATGGTATGAGTGAAGGACAGGAGGGCAGTGGTTGTGCTGTGACTGAGACAGAAGCCATGCTGAGTGGGAGTGAGAAGGTTATGCTGGAGGAGGTGGTTAAGAAGCTGAGAGCGAATGTATTTTTCAAGAATATTAGAGAGGGGGATAGAATGGCAATAGGTCAGCAGTTGGCAGGGTCTGTGGAGTTCCCACCTTTGTGTAATGGAATAGTGAAGAAGGATTTTCACAGAGTAGGCACGGTGGATTCTAGAATAGATCTGTTGATTAGTATAGATGTAGGATAGGCAATAGATTCAGCAGCAAGGTTGAGGAAGGTAGCAGGTAACTCTGTTAACTCTGTAAGAAGTACAAAGTCCCAGTCCTCCCTTTATTGACAGTTGCCTAATGCCATTTGAAGTTCTTAGTTCGCTGGCAACCTTTTCTGGTTACACGAGCATTCAGGATTTCAATGAATAACGTTTTTCTTTTTTTTTTCAAACACTTTTATTGAAATATCACTTGTGACATAGGCAAATTTACATCCATAAGTAAGTAATCAAACTATATTAACATAACAGGCATTATACTTCACATATATTGCTATATATCATATAACCCAAGCAATATTACATAAATTATTCAATTCCTGCTTTTTTTAACAAGAAACATCTTCATTAAATCATCAGTTAACTACATGAACAACATGGTGTAGTAAAAACAGAAAACAATGCAATCCTTTAATCTGATGATGCTGTCTCCAGAGGATTGTATTTATATGGAAATTTCATGAAGTATCATGACCAGATTTAATAAAGATACTGCTCAAGTTCTGAGTGCTTACAACTGAATTGTATCCCATAAGAATCTATACTTCAGCATTTTTTTTTCATTATCTGACTTTCGGGCTGGCAACATTTCTCACTTAGTTACCTGTCTTCATTGTATGTAGTCTGATATAAGATGTAACAATTAAACTATACCTCCAGGCACTACTCATCTGTACTTTAGAATGACATCATGTCACTGGTTTCACAGAGCCCTAGTGTTTAAGAAGTTTAAATTCACAGTGCACAACAACAATGAACATTTCAATTTCAGACTGCTTCTTTTATGCTTTCACTATAACTTAGTTGGAGGCAGACAGAGAGAATATGCTCATTCTCTTAAGTTTAGCATGCACAATGACTCATATTTTTGTATTTTTATGTATTGAACTTGTGTAAATTGTGATATCCTCAGTTTCAAGAACTAAAGATTCTGCATAGGTGAATAAAAGTTGAGGTTTTCTTTCAGAAAACTGCAGAATTCGTGTAGTTCAGTGTTCAGCTTGCAGACAGAAGCTTGTAAAGGCAGAGTTGCAGCAATTAAAAATAATTCATCAGAACACAATATTAGTAAGTCATTTTCTTAAAAAAAGCAGCTTACCATAAACTTTTATTTGCTTAACATTACAACTAAATATTTATACATACCTCTCAACTGTACAGATTTTCCAAAATGTCCAGATTTTTGCCTCATATTTTTGGTCTGTTCTTCCTAAAAATTATGCTTTTTATTCACAAATCACTGGGAAGATTTTAGGATTAAAGTCGCTAAATAATGGCATATATTTAAGTTTCAAACTTCATATCCTTCAAAAAATGTATGCTAACACAAATTATGTTATTCTAGCAACTTCTTTACATTTATAACAGCAATATTTAAAATTTGTCCCTATTTTGGGGCCTTTGACCCCCATTATGTTAGGCTTTGTCCAGATTTCTTGCACTGAGGTTGAAAGGTATGCTGCCAATTTTATAATCTCAGTAAGGCTGTCAGTTTGTAGTGTGCAGGTATTACTTGCACTCTCATGAGCTTGTAAGGCACTCATCCTTCAGGTTCATGCAATACCCCTGAGAGTGCAGTAATATGTGAAAAAATGTACATTCCATTCATGCCTTATTGTTGAATTAGCACCTTTTTGCCATTTTTGTAGAACCAAGTTGTAAACAAAAGGAAACTATAGGGCATTCCTGGCACTCTTTTTATAGCGCTGTTTGATAAAGGAAACTGTGTAATAAATGATGTGCAGTAGATATGCATGACATTCACGTATGTAGGTTCTTCTAGCCTTTTCAAATACTATCCATAATATTCCATTAGATTTATGATATTGTAGTTTTATTGGGCTAAGTATAAAACAGGTTTGCTATTAGGAATAGGGGCCACTATTGCAACTGTCTTGTGGCTATTACTGACATCATCATCATTAACATGACATCATGTTAGTGGGCTGTGAGTTATTTTGTTACAATAACATTGGGTAGCGTTCGAAAGACATGCGTGCGTAAATGGTCGTGCCTTCGTTGAAGGTTGGGCGTCGAGCTGGCTCCTCAATGTTTCGTAAAAATCTACTGCCAATCATTAGCAGACCGGAGTTCCGCTGTGGTGACCCCTTACTGGGAAAAGCCGAAAGACAAACAACAACAACCGTTGCTACAGTTCAGTATGCGGAAGATGATATGCTCCTCAGCTGCTCTTCTAAAATGGCATACTAAACAGGAGGTCCCATTAGCCTGAGTTGGTAGTAGGTAAAGTGAATGCTAAAGATCCCATGGCACTTCTCAGAAAAAAAGGGCAGCACAAAATTATTTTATACCATGAACATGTGGATCAGTATTTCTTTGAAACATGCACCTATGCACATAAAACATCACTGAATATAATGTGTACATAATGTGGTATAATGAATACTGAGCCAGTAATATTATATCATCGAACACTTAAAAAAGCAAATGCTGATTGAGCGACCTAACTTAACCGAAAGCTTACAATCTCGAACTGTCAGATCAGCGATTTTTTTCCCAGGGAAAAAAAATCGCTGATCCAAAACACATACACACAACACAAGGACACCAAACAAACCAAAATCCACACACATACACCTAAAATCTGATGCCTAACCCTACACTAAACTATGCACACACCACTAACTACCCACTTACCTTACCCAAACCCTAACTCTAAGGTCCGTCACTATCGCACACTCACCTCACCCGCTCCCTAACCCTAACTCACTTAAATCCCCCTAACCCTCATGTCCACTCAATCGTACACACACCTAACCCGAGCCCTAACCCTAACTCACCTAAATCACCCTAACACTCACATCCACACAATCGCACACTTACCTAAATGCGACCAGTAACTTTCCACCATAACACTGAAAATACCGAAGCAACAGAAACGGACAACCAAATTCTTTCCCCTTGGAAAAAATTTGAGTTTCTGCTGCTTCGATATTTTGCAGTTTTGCGAAAATAAGTTCGATCAATCAGCGTTCGCTTTTTAAGCGTTCGAGGATATAATATAGACCTTAATATACAGTACTCAGTGTGGGGTTGTGTCTGCTAGGGATAACAGAGGATGTATTATGACAGAGGAATATAGATGTGGCAAGCAAACTAGAAAGAGGAAAGTTTCTACAGAAAATAATGAGGAAAAGTTAATGGTCATCATTTAGAGGTGTGCTAATGTGCACAACAAAGATGCATAGCACAATATAAACCTTTGTAATGGTACAATGTTTAAGTACAGTCTAGCTAATCATGGTGGAGTCACTGTATCTGGCACTTACTATGCTGCAGTTACATATGTCAACCTGCTTCTGCTATTCAAGCCTTTATTTTTTTTTTCTTTTATCCTTTTTCTACCCCCCCCCCCCCACTACTGCCCATTCTCTGGCAGGCACATTTTGTTCCTGATGTGCAAGAGCCAGCCTCAGATGCAATCACACAGACAGCCATCAGAGGTGTTAATGATATGTCACTAATTTCATTCCCCTGGGTGGGGACACATGTGGCCCATATCACATCAGGGGCCATTATCCCTTCCCAATACAAGTATAAGCATTTATATATATACAAAAGTAACCACCCCTTTCAGTCCATCTTGCTGTTTTAAAAATAGTAACTCTCCACTAAACCTTAACTTTTTACACAGGTAAAACTCAGTTACCTACTTTCATATCTAACTTCTCTAGTGCACACTGCAGAGTGCATTCTTTTCAATCTTACCTTTAAGCATCCCTGTTACTAGAACTTTCTCTAATACCTAAAAAGATCATCTCTACTTGACTCCAAGTAGACTTTTCTCTATCTGTTAAACCTAGCACTTGCTCCTACAGTACTTATTACCTTAGCAGTCTACGACTCTTATAGATGCTTTTCAAAAGGCAAACCCCCATTTCTGGGTCACCCGTCTCCGGAATCTCTTTTAAAGTTTTTTTGTCTAGTCCTTCTAGCATGTCGAGGGATCAGTTGCTAGTGTCCTCTCCTGCTCAGCTGGTGAACCTGAATATTGAGGCAATGTTACAATTGCCTCATGTACACAGACAAACCTCTCCTCCTCCCCACAAAACACAAATGCGTGTGAGAGATGCAACTATGTAAGCCAAGCTGGGCTGAGGCTCTCTCAACATAGGACTAGCAAGACCAGTCAGGAGGAGAAGGTTACCACACACACTATAGACCCAGTCTCGTATGGTACCATCCACAACCTCAAATCATACATAAACACACAAAGACATACTTTCAGGCGGCCTGATCAAAAATCTACCAAAACAGCAGAGGCCACCAAAGCATTAAACAACCACCACCTCAGAACACAACACCTGCGACACATAGACCTCACAGTCCAGGTGTGAAACAGTCACAGCCCTTAAGGCCAAAACACAATGCCAGAGACACTAGTCATTGGTGACTCCATAGTCAGCCACACTGACGTCCAGCTCACCAGACTGAGTAAGGTGAAGGTCACGGTAAGCTGCCTGTCGAGCTAGAATCCGCCACATAACACAAGCACTCAGGTCTCTCAGCAGCAGGTACAAATACGACTCAGTCATTGTCCACGCTGGTGTAAGCACGACCTGAGACGTACCTGGCCTACCTGAAAAGAGACATTGAGGAGCTCTCTGATTATGTAGCCGAGGCAGGTATGACCCTGACCTTGAGCAGTATCCTACCTGCACCAAGAATGATGCCACAATGCAGAGATAAGATGATGAGCTTTAACAATTGAAGCTTAAACTCTGGTGTCATTCAAAAGGGGATCCAATGTCTGTCTGCCTGGGATGACATGCTGGACAAGCCACGCTGCTTCGATGAGGGACGGCTTTCACCTGTCACCCTGGGATTCGGATATTGGCAAAGGCTCTGCCACCCCATAGTGCCTTTTTTAGGCAAGGCTCAAATTCTAAACCTACCACCCTAGAACACAAAAAGGGAAAAAAACTGGTGTCTGCTCAATGCCAGAAGTCTAAATCTCAAATGCACGCCTTTTCGAGGCCCTTCTCGTATGGAGAACATCGATGTCTGTGCAGTGACAGAAACCTGGTTCAAGGCTCCTGAGAGCACCCCAGCACTATCAGGTTTTACCTCTTATCATGCGTTCCGGCCCAAAATCCGGACAATACCAAGAAAGGAGGGGTATCCATATTCATCAAGGACACCCACACCTCAAGACTGGTGGCAATGCCACGATGCATGAGGAGACCATCCAGGTGCAATTAACCATAAAGGCAAGACTGCTCTGCAAATTGTAGCATGTTACAGGCCACCCTCACAAACTCAGGAACCTCACATGGCCTTCCTGAAAACACTAGAGGATAAATGTATCACCAAACACCATCATACTAGGTGACTTCAATTACCCTAATATGGACTGGGAACACTACTCAAGCCCAAACACCTAGCCCAAAGTTCCTGGAATTCATAAACTCAAATGCCATGGAACAACTAGTCACCATCCCACAAGAGGAGAAAACATACTTGATGTCATCATCACGAACATGGGGCACAATGTTCAACACGAGTATACCCCTCACTGGTGAGATCAGATCACAAACTAATCTCGCTGGAGGTCCTCATCCACCCCACCTGAAATAAAAGACCACAGTAAAGAACTTCTCGAAGCCGACTTCACACTTCTAAAGACTAGTGTGGTTTCTTTAAGGCCCCGAGCCGGCGGAAAACAGTACTCAAGCCGCTGAATCACTTACAAATGCCTTCTACCAGCACCTGCAGGACTGCATGGATAAGGCAATCCCAAGCAAAACAAAGACTCTTTGTACCAAAGGCAAGCGTCCAGTCTGGTGGACCCCAGCCATAAACAAACTCTCTACAACAACAAGGAGGAAGCTACTACAAGATTGAGCAAAATCCTTAAAAGGTAAGACACCCTTGATCACTATAAGTAAAAAACTAAGAGCTCTCATAAAATCATCCAAAGCAAATTTTGAGAGAAAATAGCTAAAGACTCAAAAGACAATCATAAGGCCTTCTTTAGCTATGTTAGAAACCTGGGAGGAAACTCCCAGATATGCTCAGAACTAGTTCAAAATGATGTGAAGATTACTGATCCTACAGACATTGCCAACATACTGGCTGACAGGTTCAGTGCAAACTCCCCCCCCTCCCCCCTAAAAGGAGAGATATCTATACCAAGCGATTGCAGCCCCAAACATCTCCAATGCCCAAGTGAACTGCTCTCTCCAAAGCAAAAACACAGCATCCATGGGACCTGATGGGTTCCCCGGCTGTGTGCTCCACAGGCTCAAGGAGGACTTAAACCCACAGCTAGGACAGCTGTTTAATCATAGTCTTACCTCTGGATCGTACCCAGGGGAGTGGCGCACTGCAACTGTGGTCCCACTTCCAAAGGCGGTGCCTCCACCGACCCTGGAAATTACCGCCCATTAGCTTGACAAGCCTTATCTGCAAAGCCATGGAGAGGATCATAATGGACCTCATAAATAAAGACATAGGAATTTGCAGACTTTGGATCCATCCCAGTTTGGCTTTGTCAAAGGCAGATCATGCCTTCTAAACTTGGTTGACTTTTTGAAACAATCACCAAAGCCATTGATGAGGAAGGCAGTCCATACAGCCTACCTCGATCTGGCCGAGGCCTTCGATACAATACCCCACTCGGGTATCATTGAAAAACTCATCAGCTTAAATGTTAACCGCCATCACAAGATGGGTTGCAAACTGGCTGAGTGACAGAACCCACAGGGTCAGAGTTGCTGGCGCCATGTCAGACTCAAAGCCTGTCACAAGTGGTGTACCACAGGGCTCAGTCCTGGGCCACTCTTGTTTGGCATCTACTTTCCGAGTACAAGCAAACACAGGAGGGTTATGGCTGACAAAGTTTGCAGATGACTGCAAACTGGGCGCCATAGTGAAAACACATCTGACACAGATATCCTTCAGAAGGTCTCACAGAAATGGATAACTGGTGCCAGAGCCATGGCCTAAAGTTAAATGCCAAAAATGCATAGTCATACCCTTCGGAAAACAAAGGTTACCCTAGCTACCAAATAGGTGGCAATCCACTGAGCACAGAAGAAGTTATCAGGGACCTGGGGACCCAGGTTGATAGTAGTCTGTCATTCGACACCCATGTAGCTAAAGTAGTTAGGAAGACCTTCTACATTGCCCACCTTATCATGAAGGATTCTCATCTAGATCAAGGAGGTCATAGTCTCCCTATACTCATCACTCATCAGACCAATGATTGAGTACAATGCCCCATTGAATGTATCTGACCCGACACTTGCAGCAGCTGGAGAGGCCACAAAGTTCCTCACCAAAGGATAAAGGGTCTCAAACATCTGTCCCTGCTGCCCGACTGAAAGAACTCCAGCTCTATTCAGTCGCTTACATCTGCTCAGAGGTGACCTTTGCCTAACATACAAGGCCATGTCAAGCCAGATTTGATGAATATGCTTCACCTCAAAAATCTAGATCCATCAGAGCCACAAGGGCGGAGACTTAAACCTCGACACGGCTATTAATGGGGCGTGCTGGAGGATAGATTCATCACCCAAAGACTCCTATGCTGTGGAATAAAATCCCAGTATATGTGAGGCAGAGCACCTCGCTGGCCTTGTTCAAGAGAAATCTTGACCAATGGATGGGAGATCGCAGCTATACCCCAGGGATTACGTCAGTGTCACTGCTCGACAGAGGCACAGCAAAATAATGGGTATAGTTCCCCATACTAAAGGGGTGGCGTAAGCCACAAAACTATGGGCTAGGCTTGTAAATGCCCTCGGGCAGATAGCCTAGTATGAACCTATGAACCTATATGCACATGAAGTGGCAGTACCAAACAATGCCTAAATGCATGCCCATAGTCACATTTACATCGCCAGTCTTCCTCCCAAGTTGTAAATAAATGGAAACTATAGGGCATTCCTGGCACTCTTTTTATAGCGCTGTTTGATAAAGGAAACTGTGTAATAAATGATGTGCAGTAGATATGCATGACATTCACGTATGTAGGTTCTTCTAGCCTTTTCAAATACTATCCATAATATTCCATTAGCTTTATGATATTGTAGTTTTATTGGGCTAAGTATAAAACAGGTTTGCTATTAGGAATAGGGGCCACTATTGCAACTGTCTTGTGGCTATTACTGACATCATCATCATTAACATGACATCATGTTAGTGGGCTGTGAGTTATTTTGTTACAATAACATTGGGTAGCGTTCGAAAGACATGCGTGCGTAAATGGGCGTGCCTTCGTTGAAGGTTGGGCGTCGAGCTGGCACCTCGGTGTTTTGTAAAAATCTACTGCCAATCATTAGCAGACCGGAGTTCCGCTGTTGTGACTCCTTACCGGGAAAAGCCGAAAGACAAACAAGAACAACCGTTGCTACAGTTCAGCATGCGGAAGATGATATGCTCCTCAGCTGCTCTTCTAAAATGGTATACTAAACAGGAGGTCCCATTAGCCTGAGTTGGTAGTAGGCAAAGTGAATGCTAAAGATCCCATGGCACTTCTCAGAAAAAAAGGGCAGCACAAAATTATTTTATACCATGAACATGTGGATCAGTATTTCTTTGAAACATGCACCTATGCACATAAAACATCACTGAATATAATGTGTACATAACGTGGTATAATGAATACTGAGCCAGTAATATACGGGTCTATATTATATCATCGAATGCTTAAAAAAGCGAATGCTGATTGATCGACCTAATTTAACCGAAAGCTTACAATCTCGAACTGTCAGATCAGCGAATTTTTTCCCAGGGAAAAAAAATCGCTGATCCAAAACACATACACACAACACAAGCACACCAAACAAACAGAAATCCACACACATACACCTAAAATCTGATGCCTAACCCTACACTAAACTATGCACACACCACTAACTACCCACTTACCTTACCCAAACCCTAACTCTAAGGTCCGTCACTATCGCACACTCACCTCACCCGCTCCCTAACCCTAACTCACTTAAATCCGCCCTAACCCTCATGTCCACTCAATCGTACACACACCTAACCCGAGCCCTAACCCTAACTCACCTAAATCACCCTAACACTCACATCCACAATCCTTTACTTACCTAAATGCGACCAGTAACTTTCCACCATAACACTGAAAATACCGAAGCAACAGAAACGGACAACCAAATTCTTTCCCCTTGGAAAAAATTTGAGTTTCTGCTGCTTCGATATTTTGCAGTTTTGCGAAAATAAGTTCGATCAATCAGCGTTCGCTTTTTTAAGCGTTCAAGGATATAATATAGACCTTAATATACAGTACTCAGTGTGGAGTTGTGTCTGCTAGGGATAACAGAGGATGCATTATGACAGAGGAATATAGATGTGGCAAGCAAACTAGAAAGAGGAAAGTTTCTACAGAAAATAATGAGGAAAAGTTAATGGTCATCATTTAGAGGTGTGCTAATGTGCACAACAAAGATGCATAGCACAATATAAACCTTTGTAATGGTACAATGTTTAAGTACAGTCTAGCTAATCATGGTGGAGTCACTGTATCTGGCACTTACTATGCTGCAGTTACATATGTCAACCTGCTTCTGCTATTCAAGCCTTTATTTTTTTTTTCTTTTATCCTTTTTCTACCCCCCCCCCCCCCCACACTACTGCCCATACTCGGGCAGGCACATTTTGTTCCTGATGTGCAAGAGCCAGCCTCAGATGCAATCACACAGACAGCCATCAGAGGTGTTAATGATATGTCACTAATTTCATTCCCCTGGGTGGGGACACATTTGGCCCATATCACATCAGGGGCCATTATCCCTTCCCAATACAAGTATAAGCATTTGTATATACACATGAAGTGGCAGTACCAAACAATGCCTTAGTGAGCCAAATGCATGCCCATAAGTCACATTTACATCTGCCAGTCTTCCTCCTATGAATGATCACAGTGATTTGTGACCTAATGCAACCCTCTCTTCCAGGACAGGCAGACGCAGCCTCCCTATGCCACCTCCAGTAAATGCCTAATCCTCTAACCAAACCCAAGTTACATGGATCATAGTCAGGTCTATATCCAGCATTTTAAGTGGAGCTGGCACTTTGGTATTTAAGACTGATCTGTCAATTAAGGAATGGAATTTAGTTTGACTTAAGGTACAGCCAGTTTGCAAGCCATATTTTGAAATCTACTAAGTGATAAAGCAGTCTGCATTAGATTAAAGTATGTGGGAGATGTAGGTTAACAATGTCACCCTTAGATTAAACTATGTGGGACTTGCAGTTTAATAGAGTCACCCTTAGAGGTCTTTGTAGATGTGTTTTAAAACTTTCAGTCCTATAGCAAACTATCAAAAAGAGTATAGCCTGGAAAGACTTGCATAAACAGAACACATTACAACTTAAAAAAACACATCAATTAGAACAAGCAAACATACTATACCAGCCTACAGTACAAACATCAAAACAACCCAAAGCTTTTCTGGTCATCCAAATATAAATTGTTCCATCCCAGTCAAACCACCACGTCCTCCCCTTCAACTACCAATACTACTGAGTCTATTCATACACAATTAGACTCCTACTTTATGCAGTCAATACTGTTTCTCATAAACAGTAATCTCTGCACTCCACTCTCACTACTCTGACTTCCCACCTCCAGTACAGGTGGTACCTCACAATGCAACCGTAATCCATTTCGGAACGGCAGTTGAATTGTGAAACAGTAAATTGAGAGATACCATTTCCCATACAAATGTATGTAAATGGTTTAACTTGTTCCCGGTCCAAACAAAATTAAAAAATACACTAAAAAAATTAATTTCAAAAATGTAGATCACCATGATTTGAGGTGTAGAACATCTCTTAAATGGAGGAGAGGATGTGGATGAGAGATAGAGGAGGAATGGAGAACTACTGTATACTCCTAAAACTAAGGCTCACGTCACATACAAATTTATTGGATGTTAAATCCATCTAAGAATACAGACTAACATGTTTACTGTCCAGCTAAAATGTATGCTCATTACATCATTGTGTGATACCAGTTATGAAATTATCTGTTGTCTCTGATTATGATTAAGGTTTTATTTAGTTCACTTTAATATGATATAAATTATAACTTAAAACATCTTACAACAGTTTCCTATCCACAACCCCAAAAGAAATAATAATATTATAACTTAAAACATCTTACAACAGGCTCCTATCCACACCACTAAAAGAAATAATAACACACACTACATTGTATACTGGTGTGTCTGTTTTTTAATCCCTCTGTAGGACTTTGCTCAGCGGCTCCCCTACTTGGCTCATTCATTCAAGTGAGTTGGCATCTTCCACATGTGCCCATTCTCTCTGCCCTGCCCCACCAGTGTCCATGCCAAAAACTGTGTTGGGGTGCCACTCCAAGACTGCAGTCTGCACCTTCTCCCAGTTGAATAAAAGTTCTTTAAGGTAATCTGTTGGCATAGGTCCTTTTTCCCTGGCATCCTTATCTTCAGAAGAAATTTCCCTTTCTTTTTCTTTAAATTGTTCATTGCAAAATGCTGTAAGTTCCTCCATTGTGAGCTCGTTTTCATGGTCTTGTAGCAGTTCCTCCACATCTGCTTCATCCACCTCCCCCATGTCCAGGTGTTCTGCTGTGGAAACAGTGTCTTGCAGCACTTCAGCTGCTTCAGCATCTTCACCTCTTCATCCACAATTTGGCCCTGGGAAAAGGAAGAAACCAGTTTCCTCCTGGCTGCATGAAGGGCATTCTGTGACACTCCATCCCAGGCACTTTTGATGAATGATATGGCAGGAAGAATGTTCAGTTCAGTCTTCCAGAATTCTTTCAGTGTTTTATCTGAAGAATGGGTCACATCGAAGAGCCTTGACAAGAGTACTTTTGTGTAGAGCTTCTTGAAGCAGGCATTAATTTGTTGATCCATAGGCTAAATGAGAGAAGATGTGTTGGGAGGCAAGAACTGAATCTTGATGAAATCATAATCTATCTGAAGAATTTCCTCTAACTCTTATGGGTGCGCAGAGGCATTGTCCAGAAGCAGAAGAGCTTTCATTGGCAAATTGTTCTCTGTCAGGTACTTCTTGACACTTGGAGCAAACTCCTCGAAAATCCAATCCTTGAAAACTGACTGGTCTACCCTAGCTTTGGTGTTTGATTTCCATATTACAGGTAGTTTTGATTTTATAATCTTTTTTCCAAACTATCATGGGCTTTCTGAGTGGTACACCAGCAGAAACTTCAGCTTGACATCTTCATTGGCATTTGCTGCCAGGAGGAGTGTGAGCCTATCTTTCTTGGGCTTGTGACCTGGAATCATACCTCTCAACTGTACAGATTTTCTCAGAATGTCCAGATTTTTACCTCATATTTTTCATCGGATTTTCATACAATTGTGATTTTCTGGCAAAATAGTGCCAAATCATTAAAGACTGAAGTTAGAAAATAATGACAGACATTTGAGTTTCAGACTTTATACCCTTCAGAAAATTCATGCTAATGTAAAACCTGTTATTCTATCAACTTTCTAAGTTTGTAAGAGCAATATTTAAAAATGTTCCCTATTTTGGGCCTTTGTCCCACTTTTATATATTGTCCAAATTTCTTGCTCTAAGAGGTTGAGAGGTATGCATGGAATCCTAGCTTCTTCTTGGGTTACTTGGCAATTTCTTCCAAAAAACGCCCAGTTTCATCACAATTAAAAATCTGTTCTGGCAGATAGCCTTCTCTCTCTATCAATTCTTCAAATTCCTCAACAAATTTCTGTGTACCTTCTTTGTCAGCACAAGCTGCCTCTCCTTGCCTCAGAACACTGCGGAGGCCACTTCTTTTTTTAAATCTGTGGAATCATTCCCTACTTACTTTAAATTCCTCTGTTTGCTGTGAGCTACTTCCTGGAATTTTTTTTGTAGGTCTTCAGAGATGAGCTTAGCTTTCTCACAGATCATGATCCGAGTTATTAGATCTCCCTTCATCTGCCTGTCCTGGATCCAAACAAGAAGCATCTTTTTCATATCTTCATGAATTGTTTTTCTGTGTTTGTCCAAAACCTTTATTGCTCCTTTTGACACCTTAGCACCCATGATGCTGTCTCTATTTCTCCACAATGTTAAGATGGTAGACCTAAGCATGCCATACTGTTCTGATATTCATCATATTTTACCTCCTCTCTCAATTTTACCTATGATTTCTTTCTTCTTTTCAATGCTCATTCATTTATTTTTCCTGCCAGTATCACTCTTCTTTGGCCCCATTTCTTCACTTCTTTACAACACTTAAAAGAAACAACTGCACTACACAAACAACACAACAACAACAGAAAACAATGAGCAACTTTTCAGCCTTCTTTCTGGGTCGAATTGTGAGATGGCAGTTGAATTGCAGGACGCCCGGGCAGCCAAAAGCACGGTTGAATTGCAAAATGGTTGAGTTGCAAGGTGGTTGAATTGTGAGGTACCACCTCTATCCTTAGCTGCAGACAAGCTCCCATCTGACTACTTAAAATGGCTGTAAATGCCATAGCCTTTACTGTCTGTATCCATATGAATAAATAGGCAAACATCCGAAAAATATGTCCCTTCCAAACGGAAAAAGAATCTTATATCCTAGCATTCCATAAAGGAGGCATATCTACAGAGTTTAATAATTAAAGGCCTATTGCAGTTTTGTGCCCTTTGTCAGAAATCCTAGAGAAGTGCAGCCATATACAGCTTATGCAATACCTAAATTCAAATAACTTTTTCTCTGAAACACAGCATGGCTTTAGACCTTATACAGCACAGCTACTGCTCTCATAAATTTCGCCAACACTATAAATCAGCAGAGGGATAAAGGCAAACTAGTATCCGCCATGCTCTTGCATTTATCTAAAGCTTTTGACACTGTATCACACCAGCATTTGCTTACCGAACTCTCTTCTGTTGGGCTCTCACAATTCTCCCTATCATGGTTCCTTAGTTATCTCTCTGGAAGGCAGCAAGCAGTTAAATGGCAAAAAAAAAAAAAAAAAATATATATATATATATATATATATATATATATATATATATATGTATATATGTGTGTGTGTGTGTGTGTGTGTGTGTGTGTGTGTGTGTGTGTGTAT